>NC_057798.1:274790141-274924846 GCF_018294505.1 Triticum aestivum | reverse complement strand
CGCACCCTCTCCCCCGCACCCTCCCCGGCCCGCTCCACCGTCACAAATGGATGCAACTAAAATTGCAAAAAAAAACAAATTTGATTATATTTCCAAATAAGAAATTTGATGATATTTTCAAATAATAAATTTGATGATATTTTTTCGTATTCATAAATATTTTCAAATAACAAATTTGATGATATTTTTTAAAAAATTATTTCTATTTTGATAAATTCTAATGGCGCACCGTGGCGGGGTGCGCCATTAGAGTGGTTGTACTTATGGCGCACTAGGGTTGCGTGCGCCATTAGATCCCTCTCCCCAGTTCACCTGTTCCCCTCTCGCTGTTGCCTCCCTCCCTCCCTCGCCAGATCCACTCGACCCAACCGTACGCCGCCGCTCCCTTGCTCCGCCCCCTCCGTCCGTCGCGCCTGCACGACGTCGGTGCCGCCGCCGCCGGTGTGGTCTTGCGCTGCCCCGACGCCGCCGCCCCGACCCCCGCAGGAGTCCACCCCCGCCGTCCCCGCGCCCCCCGAACGGGATCGGCCGAGCGCGCGCCGCCCGCTCCTCTCCTCTCCTCCTCCCTCCGACGAGCGAGAGCCTCCTCCGTCCCCTGCAGCAGACGGCGAGCGCGGCCCCGACGTGCCCACCCGGCCTGCCCCTGCCATCCTCCGCCACCGGCCCCTGCTCTCCTTCGACCGCGGTGAGCGAGGACCCGGACGAGCTCGGACCCCGACCCCGACCCCTTCGCCGACCCTGACTCTGACCCCTCCGGCGACCAGGTACCTCTCCTCCTTCCTCCTTCCTCCCTCTCTCCACCATTCCCCATTCCTTCCAACCGATGCTCCAAAAGGAATTTCAAGACAGAAAGCACATGCTCCAAAAGTTAGGGTTCACGATTCAAATTGCACTGCATTTTTGTACTGCATTTTTTGTAACTATATAGGAGAATCAGAGTTCCTGCTACTTTTGTTTGTTTTCTTTTTGAAACTGTGCTATCTTTTCATTAGAGATGGGATGTTTCTACTTTCTAGCGGTGAACATGAGAAGGTTGTGTTAGTTGCTCAGCCTGGGATAGGAAAATAGACCGTGAACTTTCTGAGATGGTAAAATAGATGAGGGCATTGTTCTCCAGGGAAGGTGCAATGGATGTGATTGAAGATTCAGTTCGGTTGTTCCATTAAGGATGTCTAGGCAGAATGCTTAATAAGTTTCATCTTGCGGCAAACAACAAGAACTGCAGGACTGACCTGTTGCTAGGTAGTAGTAGAGTACATGCGCTTGCAAGTTCCAACTAGTTGCTTCAGGGATTGAGTTAATTCATAGATGTTGACCTTCATCAAGTGGCATATAGATTGGAACAACTGAGTTCTGTTTCTTGTTATTTTAGATTGTACTGTGGATTTGATTTATTATCTGCAAAGTGATAAATTTTGAATTTGAACTAATTCAGATTCTCCTATGAAGAAGGCCAGGCCTCGGAAATTGGTTAGTTTGAAGGCCAGGCCCCTTATAATGATGCTTTTCTCTGGAAAAAATGATCCTGGATTTTTTTATGTAATTCTTTGTGGTATTAAGATGGAAACCTGGGATACTATTTCTGTTAGGAGATGGTGTTATATTAAGATGCATATATTGTTATGTTACGCAAATTGTATCATCTTGCCACTTAAGTCAGCCTTCCCTTGAAGCAGAAAATTCAGTTAGGAGCTACTGTTAGGAGATACTGTCAAAAACTTGAGCTACTGTCAAAAAATTCAGTTATGGCATCTAGAATTATGTCAGTTTTGTTTTGTAACTAGAAGACCAAAGTGTTAGGAATTCTGTCCAAACTGTAGTTTTCAGTATTCTGTCCAAACTGAAAACTGTTAAAAAGCATGATGTTTCTTGGATTTCTGTAATGATGATGATGATGGAACACATGGTCTTGGATTTCTGTAATGATGATGGAACATTATAAAGCATTGTACTCCAGTGTGTATGAAGGATACAAAAAATTTAGCAACTTCTTTGATTTTATAAAGTTGTTCTTATATGGGTGAAACTTCACTTGTTTTTAGGCTAGTGCAGGGTGTTGCTTTATTGTGATGCCTCTGAATTACTTGTGATCACATTGAGAAAGACTTGCTAGTTTGTTGGGTTTTGTCTTCGACCATTGTGTCGTGATGAATTTGCAGGTACCCCGAGAGGCCCTTGAGTTTGCCGGAATGTCGATTAAATTCCGTTCCGGCAAATTCGGGCACTCCATATGTCCTATTTTCAGCAAAGGTCATGCTGAAATTTTCCGTGAATTTTAGCATGACTTTGCTAAAAATAGGACATATGGGGTACTTGCGACTAATGCCTGTTATCATGCATGGGTACTAATTGGTCTCTTCTGCTGCTTATCAGAGATGGCAGGAAGCAGCCACCGCCGATCTGCGACACCGCAGTACGAGTTGGATGCTTCTGAGTTCTTCACTATCATACTTGAGGCTTCAGTATCATCCATGACGCTGGTATATAAAACGAGAGATCTCCCCTTCACCCATCTCATTATGATATCTGTTGTTTGCTACATCACTCATTTTCCCAAACTGCAGAGGCTGCCTGACAGTTTTATGAACATGCTGATGGGTGAAGATCCGCCAAATAATGTGAAGCTGCGACAGGCTGGCAGCGGGTTGCGCAAGCAGTGGGATGTGCAGTTGGCGATCAAGAAGGGCCACATGTACTTGTCTCGTGGGTGGGAGAAGTTCTACTGTGCCTACGACCTACAGCTGGGGTACTTCCTTGTCTTCAGGTACGACGACGACGCCAACATGCTCATCGTGAAGGTGTACAACAAGACTATGTGTCGCATGCGCTACGCTGCCGATGATGATGCCGGTATGTACGTTCTGCCTCTTCTTATTCCTCTACATTTGGCTTTGTCTCACATCGATTGTTAACGGTCATTGTTGCGTTTTGGACAGGTAGGAGCAGCAGCAGCGACACTGGCTACAGCCAAAGCAGCAGCGACTATGGCTGTAGCGAAAGCAGCAGCGATTCTGGCTGTAGCGAAAGCAGTAGCGATTCTGGCACCAGCATAGACAACAAGAAGGATGATCCGGACTGGAGTGCGGGAGAAGAGGAGCAGAGTGAGGATGAGGAGCTGCATGATGACGATGGGCATCAGGCTGAGGATGACCTAGCGCTGGTGGTGGCTGACCAAGGGCAAGAGATGGTGGTGGCTGACCATGGGCAAGAGATGGAGGTGGCTGAGGATGACCTAGCGATGGTCGTGCCTGAAGGTGGCCTCACGATGGTGGTGGTGCCTGACAATGACCACGCACCGGTGGTGGCGCCGGCGATCCCATAGCTGGGCGACATGACCACGCCAATTGTGGTAGAAGACTACATCCCACTACCTCCACTGCCTCCACCGCCTCGCCGCTCTAGGCGCATCAGGGAGATGAAGGAGAAGAAGGAGAAGAATTTCCTACTTTGTCAGGTATGTCAGATCTCCTATAGGTTAGCTATCCAAAATGATATATATATATATACTTAGTTACCTATGTTATCTCTAATATGCTTAGTTTCCTATAGGTTAGCTTCATTTTACCTAAGTTGGCTCTAATATACTAACTTAGAGCTTATATGCTTAGTTTCCTATAGGCTAGCTCCAAAATAACTTATGTTAGCACAAAATGATCAAGTTTACATAATAAGCTTATAGTCTTTTTCTTATTCTTCTTCTTTTCCAAAATGACATAGGTTAGCTTCATTTTACCTAAGTTGGCTCTAATATACTAACTTAGACCTTATATGCTTAGTTTCCTATAGGTTAGCTCCAAAATAACTTATGTTAGCACAAAATGATCAAGTTTACATAATAAGCTTATAGTCTTCTTCTTATTCTTCTTCTTTTCCAAAACTCTTCTTATTCTTCTTCTAGTGTTCTTCCTCTTCTAATATTCTTCTAGTCTTCTTCTTTTTCTTCTTCTAACTTCTTGTTTATCATTTTGCAGATTTGATTTAATTGATGGAAGCTTGCGTGGATGGAGTGCTTCTTTTCCATTTGTGTTTTTATTTTGTATCAATGTGAAACTTTTGTGAATTGATGGATAACGATGTTGGATGAACAATGTGAAACTTTTGTAACGACGGAACTATGTGTTGGCTATGTATGTATATATGATGAAACTTGTGTGTTGGATATGATTGCTATATGGATGCTTGTTGTATATATATATGTGTTGAATATCTCATATGTGAAATAGTGACCCGAGATTAAGAAGAAAAGAATTAAAAAAGTTGTTACTAATGGCGCACTACCATGTGCTGCGCTATAAGTATAGCAGATAATAGTGGCGCACTGTGGGCTATACTAATGGCGCACTACGTGGTGCGCCATTAGAACACCAGATACTAATGGCGCACATGTGGTGCGCCATTAGAATTTAATTCTAATGGCATGATGCCAGTGGCGCACCAGTAGTGCGCCATTAGAAGGCAAATTCGGTGCGCCACTAGCATGCCTTTTCCTAGTAGTGCCGACCACCACGATGAACATGACCTAGATCTGTCATCGGGCCACACGCAGGAGATAGCGCGTGTGACCGCCCTGGCCCTAGAGCCGGAGCGGACTGCATCGTCCGGAGACGGGAAGCTTAACCCCACCACAGAGGCCGCAGACTCAGCGGCGCTCGAGCCGCACAGAGACCCAACATCGAGCTGGGCTTGTGTCACCAGAACCTCGGACTCATATCCGGCCATGGGTTCCGTACCGTGTGCATCGGCGTCCATCAAACCTTATTGGATGCCAGTCTTGGAGTTCAGCTCCGTGGACATCTTCTAGCACTCGCCTTTTTGTGACATGTTAAGCTCGTTAAAATCCCTCTCCTTGTCAGGGAACTCTCAGCCAAACTATGTCCGGCTCGAGTGGGAAGCAAACAACGAAGAACTTTGTGTCCCACCCACCACCCACTTCATAGCCACTGTCGACGACTTTACCGACATGCTTGATTATGACTCTGAAGACATCGACAGTGTGGACGACGATGCCGGAGAGGAGCAGGAACCACCGCTTACAGGGCGTTGGACAACCACCTCCTCATACAACATATACATGGTGGATACACCCAAAGAAAACAACGGCGGCAATGAAAATCCAGTCGAGGATAAACCTCTTGAGACACTGCCAAAGCGCCGACGTCAGCGACGCCGCTCTAAGCCATGCCGTAGTAAAAACAGCACTACCGTCATAGGAGAAAATAACACTCCAGACGATGCCGATGTTCGATTTCGGGATACGGCAACCCGTGAGAGGTTCGAACACTGGCGTGCGTGCGGAGATCTCAACCTGCCCAGCCTTCCTACTCGCGAACCTCCCTGGCCTAGCATGAAGAGCTCACAAAGACACAAAGACACAGAGATTTATACTGGTTCGGGCCATCGTTGTGGTGTAATACCCTACTCCAGCGTGGTGTGGTGGATTGCCTCGAGGGGCTATGGATGAACTAGTACAAAGGATGAACAAGCCTCAGGAGGTGAGGTGCTCTTGAGCTGGTGCGGTGCTCTACTTGCTCTGTTTTCGGTCTCTTTCTATGGTGGTGGCTAAGTCCTATATATTGTGCCTTGGTCCTCCTCCCAAATATGAGCGGGAGGGGATTCCACAACGGCGGGATTTGAAAGGGGACAAGTAGTACAGTCTATCCTGACCAAAGTAATCTTCGCCTGGGAAAAGCCTATGGCCGTGACGCTGCAGTGGGCTCGATGATGACCTCCGTCTTGTCGTCCTGGCGGTCTTGGTCTTGTTGCACCAGAATGGAAACCTTTGGCTGATTCCTCGGGACTCCGCACCGGTGGGTTGCCTCCCTTGCACCAGAGGAAACCTGCGCTCTGCACCCGCCTGGGGCCGCCTGGTGCCCGCCTGGCCTTGGTCGTCATGGCTCACGAGCCTCATGAGGTAGCTGCATAGATCTCTCCTCCCCTCAGGAGCCCTCTTGAGGGGGCCAACTCCTTCAAGGGTCTTGGTGTCGTCCGCCTCGCAAGGCTTGGCCCCTCGCGATGGTCTTGTGGTGTTGATGTCAAAGTCGGGCCGTACCAGGCCGTCAATGGAGCCACGGGGTGGGCCGCAAGCAGGCAGGACTAGATACCCCCAAGTCTAGGATGTCGACAGTAGCCCCCAGCCCCAAGGCGCGCTCGGACTTGGCTTCCAGGCAAAGCCAAGGGGCAAGTGCGGAGCACCGCGGGCCCTAACTGCCTGCGCCCTTGATGAAGCGTGGCGATTGATTGGACGTGGGTGACTCCGCTTCCCCATGCTGCCTCGGCAACTGCTCGACTTGATAACTACATGCTGCATGCAGAAAGGATCATCATTACTAGAAATCATGGGAGGCCGATAATTTACCTTCTCCCGGCTATGAACATGCGAGCGGGTGGAGCCCCTGCCCATTTCTCTCTCATCTTGCTCTCTCTTGCTTCTCATCTTCTTTGTCTTGCTCTCATGGTGCCGATCAGGAGGTTCTCTATGGCAGAGAAAGGGAAGGCTCCTAGAGAGGTGTCGGGCCCTCTACCATCGAAGAAGCTACTCCACCTCCACGGTGATGCTGGTGCGAGGCGAGAGGTGGTCAGGCCTTGTCAATCGAGGCCTCCGCCTGGCTTCCCCCTCCCCTTGTATGCCCGGGCACAAGGTGAAGGAGTGCACCGTCGAGCGGCGCCTCGTGAAGATGGCAGGGCCGCCATTCCCCTGCCAGCCGCACCACCGACCCACGTCGAGGATAGCTCGTGCGAGTTCGTGGTGTGGGCAGCAATGCCTCCTGATACTTTGATCTGATTCCTGCGGTTCTTAGCTAGCAAAATGCCTCCGAGGGGACTGGTGGAGCTATGGCTGCAGCACATGGGGTGCAGCAGCCTAGCCACCGGGGCTGAGGTTGAGGTGGTGTCGTTCGGAGACGCCTTCATGAGGCGAGGATGGGAAAGGTCGCCCGGGCTTGCCGAGCAGAGGGAGCCCTGGTGATCCACTTCGAGTACGACGGCATGGCCACCTTGTTCTTCAATGTATTCAATGAGCAAGGCGAACGGCTGGAGTGCTGCCCCGGAGGAGACAGCCCAAGGAACGGCGAGATGGGTGCTGGATATGCTGCTGCCCCCTTCAGCGCTTCGCCCAGCGACAACAACGACTCCTAGGAATCCAGCGACTCTCCTAAACCCAGCGATTCTCCGGAGTCGAGCGACGACAACTACTTGCCGCCGAGCTCCCGCCGGGGTCGGAGTGCTGCTGCGGCTGCCGCCCGGCGTTGCCAACAACGCCGCAAGGTCCCGTAGTTGTTTCTCCTGCGCGAGATGAAAATCAGCCCTCGTGGGGCTTGTAAGGACCGAGATGTACTCAATAGTATAGTTTGTCCCTTTTGACTTTGTAATGTACGCGCGTATTCCAATCCGGCTAAGTTCCTCCCTTTTCTCTTCCCTGGACATCGTGGCACTCTACGCCGGCAGGACCCAGTCCCCAGGCAGGCTTCAGCCGTCGCTAGTATGCTAGGTCGCGATGCCGTGGTCAAGGCTAGGGCGTGAGCGGCCTAAGATCCGGTAGCTAAGCCTAAACTTCGTGTCTGGCGTGTTGTCCATGGTAGATTTAGAGGTTACCACACTTTGGTTTGAGCTGAGACGCAGTAAACATGATTTTTACTTCACTACAAGTTGCTGGACAGTAACTTCGAGAGCTCGTCACTACTAGGAAAAGGCCTACTAGTGGCACACCTGTTTTGCATACTAATGGCGCACTACAGGTACGCCACTAGCACCACGCCATTAGAATTTTTTACTAATGGCGCACCACTGGTGCGCCACTAGTATCTAGTATACTAATGGCACACCAAACAGTGCGCCATTAGTATAGCCCACAGTGCGCCATTAGTATGCCTCCCAGGGGGCCATATTTACCCATGTGCTTTGGCTTACTAATGGCGCACTAGTGGATGATGCGCCATTAGTGTCCATTTCGTAGTGCGCCATTAGTGTGCTGAGTGGTGCGCCACTAGTATGAATATTAGGGATTATTTTTCTTTTCTTTTCTGATATTTGCACAGGTTACAAAACATATTACTGCACATAATATAGAGAGCACAACATATAAACAACAGATTTATCGAATACAATAGAAGATTAGTCTCCGAATACAATTCATCAGATTAGTCTCCGAATTTGAAATACCGAACAAAGTTAGAACATTACAAGTCTCGAATCCTCGAGTAGCAAGTTTGTCTTCACATTACAAGTCGATATCGATCATCTAAACAACCAGCATATAGAAGAGAGCTACGTTCATCACGATGAGCATAATCGCGATGAAACTGGTCTTCATCCTGTTCCTCCAATGCTCCCTCCTCTCTCCCGCTATATAGAGCGCATATCTAACTTCCGCCTCCGCCCTAGTGGTGTACCCTTTGTAACTGTTACCGCTGAAACGGTGAACATGTCTCCGACACTCCTCCCAGTCGTCGTAGACTCCGGAACCTTACCCTTGTACACGACATACGACGGCATCTCTATGCACTAGACAAACAAAATGGTAGTAACAATTCACAAACAATACATAAGCAATATATAAGTATGCAACAAAAGGATCGGAAGAGAAAAGCAACACATTAATAGCAGGATTCATGGTCCTACTAATAAATAGCATCGATTACATATAAGTTTTACGACTGTCCAAACCAAAGAGACATACAAGTTCATTAAAGTTGAATATTACAACATGAGCCAATCGACATTTCATAACTACATAGCATCACTACTTTCGACTCGACTCAGGGACCCGAGCATGGATGAAGCCGCCGTCTTTCATGATGGTCATGAAATCACGGGCGTTGTCAGCCTGCATTTGTAGCGTTGTTTCTATCTCACTGTTGGACGGTTGAGATCTGAGGTAGAACTGCCCCGAGGTACAAAGGACACCTTGATGGATGATTTCCGCAAACTCCGACTAGATGCGAAAGAATTCTTCTCTGATGTTCACGTCCTGGATTGCCGACAAGCATGTGGCCCAACCTTTGAGATTATTTGGTAGCAGAAGGTGATTATGGTCCCGTACGATCACCCGCATGTGATGGAGGGTGTAGTAGGCATCCTTCTGACCGCCAGGCGGCTGCTTGACGCAGGGAAACATCGTATTGTGGGTGAACACGTGCTTGCCGTACCTACAAACTGTCCTCCTGAAGGTGCCTTCCAGATCTGGTGTAGTCGGGGAGAGCATCACCAAGAACTTTCTTGATATTTGTGTAGTCTATCTTCGACTCACGGTCCGGGTCGAAATACGTGGCCATGGAATATTTCGGGCTTAAGAGGATGAGTGTGCAATGTGTGTCACTGCACAAAACACAGAATGTTAGAAAAAAAAGAATGATCAAAATCTAAGAGATCATATGTTACGGGGCGGTGAGGGGATGACTTACTCGGGAAAGTAAGGCACGAGGGAGTTATCCTTATCTAGATTTGCCACAATGACACCTTCGAGGTGTGAACTCACGACTTGCAGGTCCCCAGCGCTGCCCAAGATCTTGGCACACATGTAGAAGTGGTCGACTATCATGATGTCTGGGGTCTTGTCTCTAATGATCCGCATCTCCATACTCAGTGAAAATAGCCGAGCAAAGGTGTAGTGCAGCGGATGAAGGTTAAACATAGCGAAGATGTCATCAAACTGCAGGACGATCGTACCCCCGATGGTGCTATCCACAAAGCCCTTGCCCTCTGGCACCTTGGCCACGAAAACCGGGAATGCCACATCATTCTAGGAGAGACGCTGCTTCTCCAAAGAAAGAACACGGTCATGCAGACTCCGCATAGCACCGGTTGCAGCATTGAGCAGATTAGTTGGTAGCATTGCCATACCTGCCACATGCACCCTCCTCAAGATATCCTTAGGTGAAGGTGGCCCCTCCTGAGCACTGATCTTACTCGGTGCCGGCTGGCTCGCACCACTCTTGTTATTCTTTCATTTCCATCCCTTCTTCTTCATCTGCTGTAATGGGATCGAGTTCTTCTCAGAGACCGCCTTGTTGAGTGTGTTGGGGCTGATACTATTTCGCACCTCGGCTATCTGAGGCTCGGTGAAGGCGGCAGCTGGAGGCGTCTCCTGAGAACTGAATGCCAGACGACGCCTGTTGCAATTGGGTTTCTCCGCGGTACCAGCTAGATCGCGGTCGTCTTTTTCAGGGTTGGGTTCTTGAGAAGGAGGCCCGAAGAATTCGTCACCGTACCCATGTTTGGCAAAGTACTTATCGACGTTGATAAATGTACCGTTGTCATTGTCGTCATCATCCAGATCCTGTGCCATATGCATGTCCAGATCCTGTGCCATAGGGATGTCCCGCATGTCCGGTAGCGTTGCAGCAGTCTTGCCATGGCTTGGCGCCGGCACGACTGGTGGTGTTGTGTGTGGGGTGGTGTCCCGCGCCCCCAAACAAATCTGGCTCTTCAGAAAAAGCAGGGGCCAGCTTACGCAGACGCTGAGGGTCATCACATCATCTCCATTGGCCCTAGCGGGTCGAATCGGAGGTAACAACTCATTGCAGCCTGGCAGCACCCGAACTAGTTCAACCCTATACACGGTGGGTGGCATCGGATTACGTGGAACATGGGGTTGCCAGGTTGAACGATTCTGCCCTTGGCGACATCGATCAACTCGCCACCCACGAAGTGCAGGAGAGTGCATGGAATGTCGGTGACGCCCTGCGAAAACATGTAGGGTGTCAGGGATGCCCAGTCAAAGGCAAGGAGATGAAGTCATCGGCCGAGAGGCTTAGTTACCATGATGGCGTCGAGCTCGGATAATTTCGAGGCACCGCCAACGGCGGGCGTGCAACTGATGGAGGGGCCGCTTGCTTCCGAGGTGCCGGCCGGCGTACACCTGGGTGCATTAAGCTCCAATGCCCGTGCCGGTGCCGGAGACACGAATACCGCCTCCGCCAGAGACACCAATGGCGCCGCCTGCATGTTGTGCGAGTTGCTGGCTATCAAGCTGGGAACCGAGGGCGGCCCCTGTTGGCCGCCCGGAATCCACGTCGTCAGCCCCTGAATCGAGGTAGGCACAATGGCGGCGAGCGTCGTTCCCAGTTGTTGTTGCACTTGCTCTTGGACAATCTCCAGAATTCGCGCCACTTGTGCCTTGAGATCTTGAACCTCGCGCGACTGGATTTCCGAGCTGGTCTTTTTCTCCTTTCGCCCACAAGCTGTATAGTATGACGACCAATTTGTTGACAAGCCTTTGTCAGCCCCACGACCAGCTGACGTCGGCTTACTGAGCCTATCCTTGTTTTTCATTACGTTCAACGCCCTATTTAGAGTGTTGTCCCCAGGGGAACTCTGAGACGACCCCGCGCTAGTGATTTTAGTCTCATGCGGAAGGAATGTGAACCATTTAGAAATTTGGCTTCATTAATTAGAATGCAACCATATGGAGCTAATTACGTGGGGGTGTATTCCTTACCAGAACATGCTCAAGCGCCTTGGTCTTCGTATCCGTGGTAAGCCCTTTGTTACCGGGTCCTCCTTGTACCGGGCCCCGACATAGTTCCTAGTCTGCTTGTCACGGTATTTCTCGAAGCGGGGCGGTAGGCCTTGCCCGGCATGCTCCACGTCCTCCTTTTTGCATATAGGCTCGGCCACTCTGTAACCATCGGGACCGGGTTGGTGGACCCCTAAGTTCAACTCCCGTATTTCTTTCCGCCACTCACTTGATTCGACGGTTGCGCTGCTCTCGCACTTGACCTTGAACTCCTTGTAGTCATCTTCACTGATTGAAGGATTTTTCGCCTTGATCTTCTAATAACTATGACCTTTGTCAATCATATTCTTCACCGCGCTTCTCCAAGTAGATAGGGCCGTGCTCATCCTGGTGAGGGCGGCACTATTCACTTTATTCCCTGAGAGGCGTGTGTTTGCAAAGTCAGCAGGGAACTTGTATCATTCGTGCAGCTTCGTGAAGAGGAGGATGCGCAAATTCCCTCGATCCTTATGCCTTAGGTTCTCGGCGTTGATCAAGACGGTGCTCCGGGAAATGCACCCGAGCTGAACCGAGTATCCCTTGACTAATTCTTTGGGCGTCATTGGATGCCCGTCGGAGTTCACTTCAGTAAATTCCTCCTTGACGATGCCGAGCATGTTTGGGCACCGGTCCTTCCGTTGCCTCTTCGGTTGGCTGCCATATGTGCGTGCGCTGCCATCATCAGTGGTGGCATCCTCGCCGGCACCACAGTGGTGTCATCCCCGACGCCACTAGGGGTTGTGTAGTTAGGATCGATGTCTTCTACGGCGTCCTCATAGCGGTGAGGTTCTTCCTCCATCTCCTGGGACAGCTCCTAGAATTGCTAGCCCGAACCGCCGGCCTCATTGTTGTGGGCCATGTTTCGCTCTAAATAGGAAAAAAGTTAGGTCAAAAAGTTGGTTATTGTCAAGGAACACGATCATGGTCTCATCATTTAGGGTTTGTCGACACCGAGGCATCCTAAAAGCTAAGCTTTTATCATTTAGGGTTTGTCGACGCCGAGGCACCCTAAATGCCTAAGCTTTCATCATTTAGGTTTTTATCGACACCGAGGCACCCTAAAAGCCAAGGTTTTATAATTTAGGATTTGTCGACACTGAGGCACCCTAAATGCTATGTTAAGTTTTCATCATTTAGGGTTTATCGATGCCGAGGCACCCTAGGTTGACTGATATATATGGGTATCTTCTAATAATATACCCTATCAAGAAAAGGGAAGGAGAATTCTAAGTTGGGCCTAATCACTTGGCTCTATTGCCACCTATGGTTTAATGCAGCAAGAATAAAGGGGCAGTTGATCCTACTTAATTAAGTACTAAAAATAGGACATATAGAGTACCCGAATTTGCCGGAACGAAAGTTAATCGACATTCCAGCAAACTCAAGGGCCTCTCGGGGTACAGCAGCAGCATCACAAGTTGACAAAATTCCCAAGTATTACAGCAGCTGCATCACAAGTAGTACCAATGAACATATAGTCCAGCACATTCTGAATTTTGATAAATGACAGCAAGTTAACTCATTCTGAACATATAGTACCAATGAACATATAGTCCAGAACATATATTCCAGCAGCAGCATCTATTTACCCACTTGATATACCGGTCTTGAAGAAAGAGATACTTGTATGCCAAAACATATGCTTAAGAATTTACATTTGCAAATGGGCCTCTTTTGCTGCTAAGATTCAGCAATGCTAGCTGCTCAATGCCAAGTACTGCAAATTATATTATACTGGTCCATAACTAAATGATGGGTTCGATTTGTAGAAGTGACAAGTCATACTTCCATAGATGAAAGTAGCATGATATAATAATTACCAGATGGGGTAGCAATGGATAGAAAAAATAAGAATGGTGTATGCACTAAACAAGATCTCATGGCTCTCATGGTCATAATTCATGCATGACAAATTAGATATAAAGGCCGAAAAGCTTAGTCCGGATGCCTTAAATCTTAACCACATTTTTCTATTGCTAATTTCTAGAAGTGAGCTCTGACAGCTTTCTATAATAAATTACCCAAGATAAGTTCCTAAGCTCCTGATATGACAAAACTAGCGTACATATACCAATAAATGCAATTTGTAACAAATTGTTGTACAACAATATATCTTCTAGTCATGAAACCCTACCCTGATTCTCCTTTCTTCCTCTTGGCGAAGAGAAGTTGGCTATAGAGGATGGTCCAACTCAGATCAGCATGCAGAAGTTCATTGTATAATTCTGTTTAGTTCCAAGCAGTAGTTCAAGAATTGCAAATTGCAGAAGTTTGAGAAAGCACTAACTAGAAAGTATGGTGTTTCCTTGAAAACATGAAAGGGCCTGACTATGCATACAATTTTACAACAAGACATCCACCATACAATTTTTATTAAAGGAAAAGACTTAAGTTAACTTGAATTAAAGTTTCAATTAAAGTTTAAATTAAAGTTTCAGTTAAAGTTTTAGTTGATTTTAAAGTTAAATTAAATTTTCACTTAAAGTTTCAGTTAAAGGAGAGCACTTGCTACTGGATTTTAGGGCTATTGTAAGGAGTGCACTACTGCACTATTGTTCATACTCCTGCATTATTGCACTACTGGAATCCTCCTTCAAACTACTACAAGCAGGAATACTGATGCAAACCCTGGAACTTGCAAGGAGTAGCAGGAGTACAACAAGACAAGAAGATGAGACAATATGTAGGGCACAAGACAAACTACTGAAAATGTTTCTTTGTGCTGTACTCCAAAATTCAACCAAATAAATTAACTGAAACTTAACAGCAGTAGCAAGTGCTACACTATTGTTGTCCTACACTAAACTAATACAACCAAACAAACTAATTGAAGAAAAACTACTGAAACTATACAGTTAAACTCATTGGAGTACAGCTAAATGTTCTGGAGTACTTCTCTAGCATAAGCAACTGCTGACAGCTTTCATACTCCAATGAGAAGAGTACTTGTACTCATAGCAGTTCAGAAGTGCAACCACTCTTCTGTGAAATTCAATGCATCTACTACAAATAAAATTCAGTAAATTTCCACCCAGCAACTAGATAGGATGGCCATGAAATTCAGTGCATCTACTTCAACTACTCTTCAAGTATATGAATACTGTTAACCTATCAATTTCGTTGTGATAATTGTACCCTGAACACCTCAGAAACTTTTTTATTGTGTTGGTCACTATAAAACAGGAGTATGTAAACCAACAACCTAGCTATCATGAGCAAGGAATGATGACGAAACCAAAGATTACTGCTTCATCAGAGTGTCCCTACCTTGGGGCCTTTACTTTGCTTTCCCCATTGATTTTGATTTCGATTTCTAGTATTGCATTGGGTTGGGGACAAGTTTTGTAAGTTTGGACCTTCCATTCCTCGGTAGGGTAGCAACAATAGTAGCAGCTTACTTAGTTTTGACTACCTGAAGGTCAATCTCTAGGCCTGTAGCTGTATGTAGGCTCTAGAATTCAATTCAGTTAAGTACACTATACACCTATCTATCATCATTTTCATTTCATTCTCATTTACTTTCACCTATATATGTATGCTATCCTCTCCACAAACCTAGATAGCACATTTCTTACTCTAGATAGGGTACTCAATTCACAGCAGCTTAACTGATTGATTTTAACTATCCACCTGCTTGTATCATGAGCAAGGACTGATGACGAAACCCTAAAGTCTTGCTGTACGAGGAGAGAATGGGATTGAAACAAGGCAGGGAGGAGAAGAGGGTCGAGAGAGGGGACCTTGGCGTCGTTCTCATGGCCAGCGGAGTAGCGGCGGCGTTGCTGGGCGGGGGCGGCTACTCCGAGGATGGGGAGGGAGGCGCTGCGGCGCCGAAGGCGGGGCCGCGGAGGCTGGGCGCGTGTGGCTACCCAGCTCGTCAGCAGAGGCGGCCGTCGGAAGAACGAATGGATCACGTCCCCCTCCTCGTCCTGCACCCCGTGCGGTCGTCAGCGGTGGGATGGTTACGAGTCGGCAGCGGGATGGTTGGGGGCCACGGCGGCTTGCTGTCTGGTGGGCTGCAGAGGAGCTGCAGTGGTGGGTGGCGCGGGGGCTCGGGGGCGGCAGCGCACGTAGGGGCGGCGGCACAGTGGGTCGGGGCAGCGGCGTGCAGTGGGGGCTGAGAGAGATGTGAGATGGGATCGATCGGGGATTGGTGATTTTAGTCGGGGGAGGATAGCAATGGCGCACCACCTGGCGGTGCGCCATAAGTAACTTTTTTTTAGATAGCAATGGCGCACAACACATCGGTGCGCCATAAGTAACTTTTTTTGCATAGCAATGGCGCACCACCCATCGGTGCGCCATAAGTAATTTTTTTTTATTATTTTTTGTTGCATCTAATAATTTTTTAGAAAATGAATATGAATATGAAACAGTAATAATTTTTTTATAAAAACAGTAATAATTTTTTAAAAAATATCATCAAATTTGTTATTTGAAAATATTTATGAATATGAAAAAATATCATCAAATTTGTTCTTTGAAAACATCATCAAATTTGTTATTTGAAAATATAATCAAATTTGTTTTTTTGGATTTTTAGTTGCATTCATTTGTGAATTGGTAAAACATTACTAGGGAAGGTGCGGCGGGTCGTCGGCGGCGGTGGAGCGGGGGAGGGTGCGGGGGGTGCTCGGCGGCGGTGGAGCGGGTCGAGGAGGGTGTGGGGGTCGACAGCGGCGGCGGAGCGGGGGGAGGGTGCGGTGGTTCGTCGGCGGTGGGAGAGCGGGGGAGGGTGCGGGCGGTCGTCGGCGGCGGTGCAGCAGGGTAGGGTAGGGGGTCGTCGGGGCGGTGGAGCGGGGGAGGGTGCGGGGGGTCGTCGGCGGCGGTGGAGCGGGGGAGGGTGTGGGGGGTGCTCG
Source organism: Triticum aestivum (assembly GCF_018294505.1). Classification (NCBI taxonomy): domain Eukaryota; kingdom Viridiplantae; phylum Streptophyta; class Magnoliopsida; order Poales; family Poaceae; genus Triticum; species Triticum aestivum. The sequence goes on along the minus strand of NC_057798.1, from coordinate 274,908,496 downwards.
GCGGCGAGGGGGGTCTGGCGAGGGGGGATAGCGATCGAGATGGATGGGGATCGAGATCGAGTGCCCTCATGAATATTCAATATTTTTTCATATTGAATATGAAAAAATATCATCAAATTTGAAAAAATATTCATGAATTCGAAAAGTGCCCATGAAATTTAAAAATATTCATGAGTTCAAAAAGTGCCCATGAAATACAATCGAGAAATGAAGGCTACAATTTAAATACAATCGATCTTAGCTAGCTATCCGTTCACAATCTTCTTGCCCTTATTTTTCGTAAATGGAGTTCTTCTCTTGAACGGACGTCCTTTAGGTAGGGTGGTCCTGCTTCTTCTTGTGGTGTATGCTGGTACTTCATCGTCGTCGTCATATTCCATCTTCGGGTCGCCGTACTTGTCGAAGTCTTGCTCATTGGCGACTCCATCCATTACGATGATCTTCTTTTTGCCTCTCCTCACGACAACACGACTAGGCTTTGACGGGTCGGTAACGAATAAGCATTGGTCCACTTGGGAAGCCAGTATCCATGGCTCATTTTTCACGGTGACGTTTGCGCCCGCGGTCTTGGATTTGGCTTCGGGTATAACCATGGTGGTGAAATACCGGTCTTCTTTTATGACGCTCTTGGCCCATTTGACACGGAACATCGGGACCTTCTCTCCAGCTTAGCTCAGCTCATATATCTCCTTGATCCTTCCGTAGTATCTGTCCTTTTCGTTACCGCTGTAGCATTCCATCGTTACCCCGGAGTTCTGATAACCATCGCTCTTCATGTCCTTTCCCTCGGTGTAGAATGTGTAGCCGTTGATATCATACGCCTCATGCATCATTAGGTTGTGTTCGGCGCCCTGTGACAAGGCGAATATGAGTTGTTCTTCCGCGGAAGAATCCTCATGTAAAGGGTACGACAGAAGCTTCTGCGTGAAACATGAGTTGTGCTCTTTGATTATATCTCCGGCTGTCCTCTGTTAGCCTCGTTCATTGTACGTCTTCTCAATAAAGGTTTTGTGCTCTACCACCCAAGGATCGACCACGTCTATGTGTTGTAGCGCGACTAGGTTTGCTCTTTCAAAGTCGGCAAGTCGACCCTCAAAGTCGACATGCATTTCGCGGCGACCCTCACAGTGAGCCCATGCAACGAGCCTGCCGAGGTGCCTGTTGATGGGCAGACCAACGGGGTTCTCGATGCCTAGATAATTCGTGTAGTAGGAGATGCACTCTTCGGTCAGAAAGCCCCTGGCTATGCTTCCCTCTAGACGTGACATGTTGCGAATGTATCCTTTGATGACACCATTCTTCCTTTCGAACGGCATCATGCTGTGCAAGAATGTTGGCCCGAGTTGGATGATATCCTCCATGATATGGACCAGCAGATGCACCATAACGTCGAACAATGCGGGCTGGAAGTACATCTCAAGATCGCATAGTATCACCACGATCTCTTCCTGTAGCGTTCTGAGTTGCCTCACGCCAACCGACTTCCGAGAGATGACGTCGAAAAAGTTGCATAGGCCAAATAGCGTTTCACAGATGTGCGTGTCCATGATCCCACAGATTGCAACCGGAAGTATCTGCGTCATCAGCACGTGACAGTCGTGAGACTTCATCCCGCTGAACTTCTGCTTTGCTGAGTCTAGGTATCTGCTTAACTTCCCCGCATAACCGTAAGGAAGTTTTACTCCTACGAGGCAGGTGAAAAATTGATCGATCTCCTCCTGACTTAGAGTGAAGCACACGGGAGGGAAGTCATTTCCGGTCTTCTTGGCCTTTTTGCCTTTGCGACGACTTTCCATGTCCTGGTTTGCCTCATCATCATCATCATTAGCGTGAAGCTCCTCCCTGATGCCCATTGATTTCAAGCTTGCCCTTGTTTTTGGCCCATCTTTGGGACTCTCTGGCATGTTGAGCAGGGTATAAAGCAGACTCTCGCACACGTTCTTCGTGATATGCATGACATCAAGGCTATGAGGCACACAGTGGATCTTCCAATACGGCAAGTCCCAGAAAACAGACCTTGTAGGTGGCTGTCCAAAATATCTAGCTGGTCCCAGGTTACTAATGGCGCACCACCTACAAATGCGCCATTAGTAACCCTGGTTACTAATGGCGCACCAGCTGGTGGTGCACCATTAGTAGTTTTGAAAAAAAAATTATAGTAGTGGCGCACTGTGTGGCTGGTGCACCATTACTAGTTAAAACTAGTAATGGCGCATTGTGCCCTGGTGCGCCATTAGTATTTTTGGAAAAAAAATTGTTATTAGTGGCGCATGATGGTTCTGGTGCACCATTAGTGTCTATCACACTAGTGGCGCACCAACACATGGGGCGCCACTGCTATATAGTAGTGGCGCACCACATGTCTGGTGCGCCATTAGTGTCCATATCATCTATAGCCCTTTTCCTAGTAGTGTGCTGCGGTTAAACGGCTAGTAGTTGGGTGCTGTGCTTTGGTAGTTAGCAATGAGCTAGAAGGGTAGTGATGCACAAGAAAATGCAGCACCAATGGAGCAAGTAAAATGGTAGTTGCTGTAGAAACTACCATTTCTGTCCAGAATAGAAAATAATTTCTCTAGCAAAAATATTCCAAAAAATGCTGTGATATTTTTGCTCAGGGAGGTGCCCTAGGGTTCAAAGGATTTTTGTGAATTTTCTTAGATTTTTGTGGGCAAGAAAAATAGGGGTTGCTTTGGAGCACAAGTTTCTGTTTAGGGTTTTTTAGAGGAAAATGAATATTTTTCATTTAAGAAAAATATCCATGACATTATTTTGAGGTAGATCAGAGAGGAAATGATGGTTTGGTGGAGAAGTGAGCCACTTGGCTGAAAGCCAAGGTGATGCCCAAGTGTTTTAAGTCCAACTGAAATGATTCAAACTCAAATTTCAAACCAAAACTCAAGTGAAAACCAGAAGAGAAAAGAGGGCAAAAAACAGGCTGTCACAGTCTGCGGTGCCGTCGTAGTGTGGAGGCAGGTCATGCTTGAACTTGCTCGGCCAGACGACATTGCGGAGCTCTGCAGTGAACGCACGGCATCCTGCCGTGGCCACCGGAGGTTGTCGAGGGGGTGGAACATGGTCCTGGTGCACGCGCACCGCCACCTCCTGTGGTGGCTCGCGGGCCTGGTGCTGGGGTGCTGGAAGCACTCACGCTTCCCCTTGGTGACATTGGACCACCCGGCAACTCATGTCATCTCGGGCCGGCTCCAGGCGCTGCGGGTTGCGCCGCGGAGCCATACGCCTTGGCTCGATGATGGTACCCCGGGACAGAGGTGGAGGAGGGGCCCCGTGCGCGACGCTGCCCACCACAGGTTGTTGCTGAGGCAGCGAGCGAGCCGGCCGGTTGGAGCCCCCGTGCATGATGCTGATGAGCTCGGCGATGCGCTCGAGCCACTCCTCGTAGAGATCACCCATGGGACGGTAGCGAAGGAGCTCCCGCATTGTGAGCAGAGCAGCCCATGCATCCACCTGGCCGCGGTGCGCGTGGGATGACGAAGCTGTTGCAGTGAGCGACGGAGTAGCGGTGCGACCATCACGGTGCACCAACGGGTGCAGCAACGAAGCTTGTTGCTCGTGGTCGGTAGGGCCTGTGGCGGCGTTGGCCACCGGATCTGGAGCGTGGCGAGTGCAACCTGTAGCCACCGGATCTGTCTGAGCGACATGGGCGGCGACCGCGGCCCGACGCTCGAGGCGAGCCTTGCGGCGTCGGCCATGGAGATGTCGGAGCAGAGACGGATCGAACGACGGGAGAGAGGATCCGAATTATTAAGTCCTTCATGGCTAGTTCGGCTGCCTTATGTAGCTTGACCAGCTAATTCAGCTGATCACTAAAGGGCACTAGATGTTCATGTCCAAGGTATTGAGACCAGAACAACTTCTCCGTAGAGCTCCCCTCTTCGGCTCGATAGAATTCAACAGTGTCTGATACGCTGCGCGGCAGATCCGCAAACACGCTTGGAGAACTCCAAATCCGGGTTAGTAAGAGGAACCTTTCCTTCACATATTTGCTCTGCATTATGAAAGCCTTACCCGATGCGCTTTTCTTGGCTGCTTGGATTTCCTGGAGGGTGCTCTGGGCTTCGGCTCGAGCATCTTGTGCACTGTGGCAGGCCTTGGCAAGTTCGGACTCTCGATCCTTAAAATCGCGCTCTAAGGACTCGTACTTCTTGACGGTGTCCTGGAGCTCTTGCTGGACCTCACTGACCCGAGCCTCATGCTTTTCACGTGTGACCTTTTCCTTAGCCGCCCTATCCTTGGCCTCGGCCTGCGACCTCTTGAGAGTCTCTGCCTCAGTCGTTCCCCCTAACAAATATATGACACTTCAGTCAGAACAAATTGTTCATTACACCTGAATTTTGACAAGGTTAAATACATACCTTTGCTTTCCTCCAGCTGCTTCTTTACGTGGCTGAGCTCCTCCTCGGCCCCCTCCAGATTCTGCTTCAGTCTGGATACTTCCACAGTGTGAGCGGTCGCAGCTAGCACCGATGCCTTCTTATTCACATAGACATATCAGATTAGACTCCTGCAAAAATTAGTTGATCTTCTGTTCGGCTTTTTTTACGAACACCGGACAGAGCATCAGGGGCTACTGTCTATACTGTGACATTCTTTTACAATTATATTACTTACCTCAAAGCCTGTTAGAAGGCTAGTGCAGGCTTCGGTCAGTCCGCTTTTGACGGACTGGATCTTCTCAATCACCGTACTCATAAGAGTACGATATTCCTCAACAATGGAAGTACCTTGCAGAGCTTCCAGCAACCTATCCGGTGCCTCTGCATGGACAAGGGTCACTGGTGGAGTTGGCTCACCCCTCTCTTTCGAAGAGGCGGCATGCCTGAGTCCGGAGCCATATGGGCCTCCGAAGCTGTATTTGGCTGGGGGCCGAATTGGATACGACAACCATTGTCGGTGTCCATGGGGGTTTGCTCCCCCATGTGTTCAAAAACCGTGGTCTCACCCTCCGGCAGCACCAGAACGGCCTCCTGAGCCTCTCCCTGGCCTGGGATCCTTCTAGAAAACACCTTGGTGTTGACCACGACCTTGGGTTAGGAGGCCGTCGGAAGGGACCCACTGTCCATCGCCGACAGGTCTAGCGACCCCTCCGAAGAGGAGGATAGCTCGATGTTGGACTGGGCCGTACTGCAGGTGCATAATCCAGGATGTTAAAGACAATAAAGTAAAATGACCGGATATATTACCATGTCCATATAGTTACGATTTGGCCAGGGGCTTGTCCCTGGGCACCCACTCCGAGCTGCTACTGGTGGCCACTGCGGAGTTGTCCAGAAGGGAAGTCTTCCCCTTCTTGGGCGCCTTGGCCTCCAGGTGCATGGAGGTCGTCCTCTTCTCTCCCCCCCTACAGGGGGGAATGGAACTTCTTCTTCCTCCTCCTCTTCCTCGTCGTCTTCTACGACGGAGGAGCCATCCTCTATGTCTTTGGACATTCTGTCCGAAGCGCCCTTTTGATGGAGACCATCTCTGGTCCCCTTGGCCTTCTTTTTGGCCTTCTTCTCCAGCATCTCATAAGGCGCCGGAAACAGCATCTTCATCAGAAGTGGGATTTCTGGGCCTTCAGGCAACGGTGCCGGACAGTTAATCCACCCCACTATCTCTATCCAGGCCTGAAAAAATTGATGGGGAGGCTTAGATTCCTTCCTCAAATATGCCAGTAAAGGGTATACCTTGAAAACATGAAAGAACTTACAGGATTAGCCTCGCGTTTTAAGCTAAGCCCACGGTCCTCGGTCGTAGACAGTGGTGTCTCGCCGGCCTTGAAGAGCACCTTCCATATGTCTTCGTGCGTCGTGCCGAAGAGCTCTAGTAGCGTCTGGTGCTTGGCCGGATCGAACTCACACAAATAGCAAGTCCGGCGTTGGCACCGAAGGATCCGGCAAACGAGCATAACCTGGATCACGTTGACGAGCTTGATTCTCTTGTTTATCATGTTCTGGACACACGTCTGGAGCCCTGTCAGCTCATACGAAGAGCCCCATGCCAGGCCTTTCTCTTGCCAGGAGGTGAGCTGCATCGGGACTCTTGATCAGAACGCGGGGGCCGCCGCCCAATTGGTGTCGCGCGACTCGGTGATGTAGAACCACCCCGACTGCCACCCTTGGACAGTCTCCACAAAGGAGCCTTCGGGCCAGGTGACATTGCGCATCTTGCCCACCATTGCGCCTCCGCACTCTGCTTGTTGGCCGCTCACCACCTTTGACTTCACATTGAAGGTCTTAAGCCATAGGCCGAAGCGAGGTGGTATGCGGAGGAAGGCCTCGCACACGACAATAAATGCCGAGATGTTGAGGATAGAGTTGGGGGCCAGATCATGGAAGTCCAGCCCGTAGTAGTACATCAGTCTGCGGACGAACGGGTGGAGGGGGTAATCCCAGCCCGCAGACGAAGTGTGTGAGGAACACCACCCTTTGGGGCTCCGGGGTGGGAATGATTTGTCCCTTGGCTAGAAGTCGAGGAGAGATGTCCTTCGCCATGTACCCGGCCTCCCGGAGCTCATTGATGTCCTTCTTCTTGATAGAGGAAGCCATCCACTTGCCCCTTGCTCGGGCAAGAGCTTGGGCGCTGGAGCTCGAGAATGGATGGGCAGAGGAAGGAGAAGTTGTGGGTGAACAAGGATGAATCATTATCCCATTGTAAAGGCAGTAAAAGTCATGCGCCTCCCCCCTCACCTTAAGATCCGCCTATTCCCCAAGCGCCATGCAGATGACACAGTTGGGTTACCCATGCCCGTATTTATGAGAATCCCGTGATAAGGGGACACGATCTCTGCTTTGACAAGACGTGCCGATGAAACCGCACCTCGAAATATGGACCGGCAGGCTAAGAAACGGTTCGAATAATGATCGGGCAGTGGTGTGATGTCACGCTAAAAAAAGTTGTCAGCGGATTGGACTCATGAAATATTATACTCTCTACGGTTTTGTGTGGTACTTGTTTTGCAGAGCTGGACACATTTTCTATGTTCGGAAGACTATGTTGGAGTATTCGGAGAAGGAGCCCGCCTTGCAATGCTGAAGACAATCTGCGCGCCAGGCTCATCGCCATTGAAGCCTATTTCAGGGGCTACTGAGGGAGTCCTGGACTAAGGGGTCCTCGGACAGCCGGACTATATACTTTGGCCGGACTGTAGGACTATGAAGATACAAGATAGAAGACTTCGTACCATATCCGGATGGGACTCTCCTTTGCGTGGAAGGCAAGCTTGGTGATTCGGATATGTAGATTCCTTTCTCTGTAACCTACTTTGTACAACCCTAGCCCCTCCCGGTGTCCATATGAACTGGAGGGTTCAGACTTCTAGGGTTTAGCCACAACAATCTTAACCTCATAGGCTAGACTTCTAGGTTTTAGCCATTACGATCTTGTGGTAGATCAACTCTTGTAATACTCATATTCATCAAGATCAATCAAGCAGGAAGTAGGGTATTACCTCCATAGAGAGGGCCCGAACCTAGGTAAACATTGATTTCCCCGCCTCCTATTACTATTAGCCTTAGACATCCAGCTTGGGAACCCCTACCAGAGATCCGCCTATTTTGACACCGATAGGGAAAAACTTTGTGACATCACACTTCAAAGCCAAAAATCGTCATTTGCATAATCCGAAGGCTTGGTGCAATGCTGGCGACCCTAAAAAAGGTGGATCCAACCTCGGCCTATTCAAAGGGAATCTCGCACCAGCCAGTGCTTCAAAACCAATATTGTTGGATGTCGAAGAATGGCGGTCCATTTCGTTGCATATCTTCAACAACCTAACATAAGTGCAGCCATACATCGAGTAAGTTCTCGATACATTGTTTCACTACTTCTAATTCCTTTGAACTACTCTTATTCCTGGATATTTGATACAGTCAATACATCGCCAAATTTTCGGATGGAGCGGTGATCCAAAAGGAATCCATCAAAGAGTATGAGCTTCTAGCAAAGCATGCAGGCAGCTTTCCCGGTTTCATCTCTTGGTTCAAACAAACAATAATTTCCATTAGACCAATTTCATTCTTTGTCTAATTTGCGGCTAATGCAACAATCCTCTCGTATTAAACTTGCACTACAAAAAAAAGACACATCCGTGACATTTTGGGCCGAACAAAAAAATAATTCTGTCATACTTATGACACTTCTATGACGATAATTGTGACAAAACTCGGTATCAACATAGATGTGCTGGGCTCCTACTTCTATGACAAAAAATCATGACAGAAAATGGGCTTTTCATCCTGCGGGCCAGAGATCCAGCTGCATGACATTCTTTGGGCCGTCCATGACAGAAAAAACCATGGTAGAAGCAAGGGCGAGGAAAATTTCGGGGAGTTCCCGGTTACAGTGGGTGGTCGGGGGCCGAGCGATGCGCGTTTCTCGAGTACTATACGTGCGTGGGTGCGAGGCGTTGGGATCTAAGTGAACCCGAGCGAGGCGTCGCCTAACTGAACCCAAGCTATTGCACTGCAGGCTACGCATTATTGAACCTAAGCGATCGAGCGATTCCTTCGCTACTGCTGCTAACAGAAGCCGATCGATGCTGCCTCTGGATGAACAGTGAGTGTTGCTGGGCGGGGGGGGGGGGGGGGGGTTGGATGAACAGTGAGCATTGCTGGGGGATTTGGATGAACAGTTCCCGGTGAGGGTGGATGAACATGACCCCGTGGTGTTGCCTCTGGATGTACAGGACCCCGATCGATCGAGCCGGTTGGGGCTGGATGAACAGGACCCCGTGGAGGGCTGGATGAATAGGACGACCCCGTGGAGGGCTGGTTGAATAGTAGTCGGTGGAGGGCTGGATGAACCGTAACCCGTGGAGGGATGGTTGAATAGGAGCCCGTGGAGAGGGTTGGTTGAATAGTAGTCGGTGGAGTAGCGCGCGGTGGAGGTTGGATGAACAGTAGCTGGTGGAGGCTGGAGGAGGCCGACGGTGGATGAACAGTAGCCCATAGAGGCTGGAGGAGGTCGATGTTGGAGATGAACAGTATCACGTGGAGTCCCGTTTTGCGGTATGCCACACCCCTCCCGATGAACAGGACCCCCGTTTCGACCGTAGCGCTCCAACACAAGTCCATTTCCTCCATTTTGCGGTACGCCACACCCCTCCCGATCAAGAGGACCCCGTTTCAACCATAGGAGGTCCAAGAGAAGTCCGTTTCTTCCATTTTGTGGTACGCCAGACCCCCCCCCCATGAACAGGATCCCGTTTCAAACGTGGCCGATCGAACACAAGGCTGTTTCCTTCGTTCTGCGGTATGCCACGCCTTGTTTCCATCGGATGTTCCATCTGAGCCCTCCCGATCAAGACGACGACGCATTCTATTCTGACCCAGCCGGTTGGCTCCCCATGAGCACGACGACAAGGCAGTTTCTCCGTTCCGACCCAACCATGTACACGAGCCCGGGCCGTACGTATGCACGAGTAGGCGTTCGAGACCCTACCTGTATGTATGTACATGGTCGTATTTACTTTCTTGCACCCTGGTCGTTGTACGTACGTGTATATGCTATGTGCGCGCCTCTACTACGACATGTGCACGCCTCTACTACGACACGTGTGTGTCTCTACATCGACCAGTATGTACGTACATGTTTGCGACCAGAATGACAATGCTATGTATGCTTCAACCAGGTGGGTCCCGACTATCAGGCACTTCCTTGCGTGGGAAGATGTAGCAGGTGGGTCCCAGCAGTCAGGGGGGCGAATCATTTTTTTGCCCAGACGCACTTCCTTGTGTGCAAAGATCTAGCTGGTGGGTCCCAGCATTCAGGGGGAAACATTTTTTTCATGAAATACGATGGCCCGTCTGGTGGGTACCCGCTGTTAGGTGGAGGACTAATTATTTTGCGCATAATGAGGAGGCACTTCCTTGCGGCTACTGTGGACCCAGCTGTCAGGCTCTCCACGTACAATACTCTTCCGATGGAAGTTGGTCGTTGACCACATTGACCACGCCACGCCAAGAGCACCAAGGCGGTGGACGACGGCGAGGCCTAGGAAGGGGACGACACAGAGTCAGGGAAAACGCAACACTGGATGCCCATGCGGAGAGGAGTACGAGGGTTCACTGGTTCAGCTGCTGTGTGAGGCTACCGTCGTTGTAGAATAATAGGGGGTGTGGGTGAGTGGAGGGATGGCCTTGCCAGCGGTGGGAGTAGTACGGGGCGTTGAGACCTCCGTGGCTGCATAGCCAGCCACGGGAGGCAAGAGCAGGCGGCATGACCGGTGCTGATTTGGGCGGCTGGAGCAAGAAGACCGGAGGTTTAAGAAGCACTACGACTGTTGGATGGACATCATACGGTCACTGGAGCTAGAATCGTGCATATTGACTAAGTTGACAAAGCCCACCATCCCCGTCAACTTAGTAGGCCCAGAAGTCAGCCTCCCACTATATTGGGTCCCAGCTAGTAGGGGGAGTATTCATTTTTTTGTGCGTAATAAGGAGGTACTTCCTTGCGTGCGAAGATATAGCTGGTGGGTCCGAGCTGTCAACGGCGGGAACATTTTTTTCACGAAATATAGAGGCCCTTTCGGTGGTTCCCAGATGTCAGGTGGAGGAATCATTATTTTCCGCGTAATAAGGAGGCATTTCCTTGCGTGCGGCCGTGGACCCAGCTGTCAGCCTCTCCACGTACATTCCACTTCGGATGCATGTCAGTCGTTGACCACGTTGACCACGCCACACCAAGAGCACCAGGGTGGTGGACGAAGGCGAGGCCTAGGAAGGGAACGACACGAAGCCAGGGAAGACTCGACAGTTGTTTCCCATATGAAGGGGAGTACGACTGTACGAGGGTTTACTGGTTCGTCTGCCGTCGCCGGAGAATAACAGCATGTGTGGGTGAGTAGAGGGATGGCTAGGCCAGCGATGGGAGTACGATGGGGTGGTGAGGCCTGCGCGTCAGCACAGCCAGCCACGGGGAGGAGGGAGCAGGTAGTCCCGCTGGCGCTTGTTTTAGCAACTGGAGCAGGAAGAGCAGAGATTAAAGAAGCACGACGGCTATTGGATGGACATCCAACAGTCACAGCTTGTGTGTCAACCTTTTCTTTTAGGAAAGCCTCAAATTTGTGGAAAACAACATACAACCCATCTGCCATTATATCTAAAAATTTACAGCCCAATTGCTAATTCTGAAGGTTTTTTTGGAGCCCATATTCTTTTTGTTAGCATTACGGCCCATATTGTGTCCACGGTTAAAAAATTATACAAAATTTTGCATATTTTGGTGCGGTCCGAACTGTTTTTAATCCTGAAATTTCGAGTCACATTCAAACTAATTTTAAAAATAAATGTATATCAATATAAAATCCAACAAATTGTCCACGCGTAAAAATCAATGCAATTTAAAATCTCAAAATGAAAAAAGAAATTTGAAACTAATTGTTGGTTTAATGTGTTTTAAAAATGTACATCACATTTCTCATTATTGATAGGCCATTTTCTTAGACAACCGATTGAAGCTCTCCTCGTCTTGAAAGATTTGCAGCCCAACAAGCCTGACAAAGTGACTTACTTGACAAATCACAAAAAAACTAGGCTAGCCATTTTCAAAAAGAAAAAAAACTACTGGGCTGGTCTATGGTAAACATAATAGAGAAGGCTGTCCAGACAGGCCAGAGTGCCCCGCACAGCCCAGTTGACACCCTGCTTCCATCTCAAAAACAAATTAGATAAATGCCACTACAATTATGGCAATTCATAAAAATGCCACTTCAATTTCCAAACTTTGAAAAACGCCACTGCAATTTTTGCAAACTTTGAAGAACGCCACTACAATTTGCAAACTTTGAAAAATGCCACTCCAGACTTCGAAAAATGCCACTGGAAATAGCATGAAATGTCATTTTTCAAAGTTTGCAAATTGCAGTGGCATTTCTCGGAAACACTAGATTTGGAGTGCATTTATCAAATTAACCCAAAACAAAAATAACAAGGGAGCTGCTGGGTCCCTGGTGTGAGCCGCTCGTTGTGAAATTCTCTCGTTTATTGACTATGTTGACAATGGCATGGGACCCAGATGTCAGAAATCCATTAGAAGGAGCCATTTTATTATTGTCTTGAAATGAGGAGGCACTTGCTTGCGTACTGCCATGACCTTGGTGGGTCCCTGTTGTCATCCTCTTCACGTACAATCATCTCCTGATAGTGTACGCGTCAACTTGGTAGGCCCACAAGTCAGCCTCTAAACCCGTGGAGCACAAATACAACCCATTTAAAAAAATAATAGTCCTTCCATGCATTCAAATGGAAAGTTCAACCTTCAGAGCAAAGTAACATGTCTGATCCACATGTAGAGTACTGAACTTCCACGTTGACAACCATCATAGCCAAGTTAACTATCTACTCCCACTAATACTCTAGCAGCGTACAAGTACTAACTTACTCTCAGCTAACTTGACGATGTCGGCCGCCATCTACGGTACATGGTAAATGCCGGCACCGGCGTCCTCCGCCTCGCCTCGGACTTGCCAGAGGTCCGATAGGGCGCGTTGCTCGCGCTCGTTGGCCCTTTCCATGCCGGCGTGGTCCACCGAAGCTTCGCCTTCTAAGCGGGAAACCCACTTGACGAGCTGGTAGTAAAAAATAGCGTCGCGAACACGTGCGTGCCCGACAGCCTCCAGGGCTATTTGCAGGGCGCCGTCCTCCATGTAGTCGGCCCAGTTGCGGGCACTCTGCTCACAACTCAGAGCGTCGGTGCACTGCTGCTCCATGTCCTGCTGGCGGCGCAAATCAGCGATACGCCGCTCCTCCGCCAGGTGGTCGCGCTCCAACAACTCCTGCTCCTCTGCCAGGCGGTCGCGCTCCAACAAGTCCTCGATCTCCGCATCGCCATCTAAAGACCGATAGAATGCCTCCTCCCTCAGTCTGCCTTTCGGTGAAAAACCGAACACTAGTTCCGGCGGTGACCGCCTCCGGCCTCGCCTATCGCGGACGGGCGGGGGCATGTTGGACGTGGCGAGAGAAAGGATAAGTGGCGAGCGATGTCAGGCCGGTGGGGGCTTATGAGGATAGGGCGAGTTGGGTCACGATGGCACTGGAGAAGGCCGAGAAACAATACTTATAGGCAGAAGGTAGCGCGACGGTCATCGGAATTCAATGCATAAGCAGGCATGGCTTAGCGCGCCAGCTTTCCAGGGAAAACTAGAGAAACTGAAATTATGACTGTGTCGTCCCGTCCCGTCCATGCCGGGTCGCACGCCAGCATGACGGTCAAACGAGTGCACACAAATCATCCAGATGAGGTAATCTGTCCTTGTTAATAATGATTCCACGGATTTAAAAGTCCCCCAACAATTAAAGCGTATCTTTTTCGCATTAGTTAGCTACCTTAATTATGTCCGGCTGCATCCAGGCACTCAGAATCGCTCGCAGCCAGTACGCGGAGCAGCATGCAACGACTCGCAGCCGAGGGCACGCATGCAACCACTTAAATCGCTGGAATTAATTAGGTTTAAACTTCTGCATGCAGTTAATTATTGCCATGCCTTGGTCTTGCTGGTTTGTCTCACGGGACTAATAAGCCCGGACGGAGGGAGTTCCTTGGTTGGTGAGATTTTTGAATTAAGCCCTGCAAACTGGAAAGGAGGTACTAGTACGTGCGTGATCTGCTATTTAGCCGTGTAGGATCAAGTAGGTCGTTTCTTGAATTGAGCCCTGCAAACCGAAAAGGAGGTAGTATGTGTGTGATCCGCAATTTATCCGCGTAGGATCAAGTAGGTCGGATAGTGTACGTGTAGGATCGAGTAGGTTGGATGGTGTATGATACATCTCCAACGTATCTACTTTTACAAACACTTTTGCCCTTGTTTTGGACACTAAGTTGCATGATTTGAATGAAACTAACCCGGACTGATGTTGTTTTTAGCAGAACTGCCATGATCTTGTTTATTGTGCAGAAAACAAAAGTTTTCGGAATGACCTGAAAATCCACGGAGATAAGTTTTGGAAAATATAAAAAATACTGGTGAAAGAATCAAGGCCAGGGGGCCCACACCCTGTCCACAATGGTGGGGGGCGCGCCCTCCCACTAGGCGCGCCCCTGTCTCGTGGGCCCCCTAATGCTCCACCGACCTCAACTCCAACTCCATATATTCTGTTTCATGGAGAAAAAAATCAAAGAGAAAGTTTCATCGCGTTTTACGATACAGAGCCGCCGCCAAGCCCTAATCTTCTCAGGAGGGCTAATCTGGAGTCCGTTCGGGGCTCCGGAAAGGGGGATTCGTCGTTGTCGTCATCATCAATCATCCTCCATCACCAATTTCATGATGCTCACTGCCGTGCATGAGTAATTCCATCGTAGGCTTGCTGGACAGTGATGGGTTGGATGAGATTTACCATGTAATCAAGTTAGTTTTGTTAGGGTTTGAACCCTAGTATCCACTATGTTCTGAGATTGATGTTGCTATGACTTTGCTATGCTTAACCCTTGTCACTAGGACCCGAGTGCCATGATTTCAGATCTGAACCTATTATGTTTTCATGAATATATGTGTGTTCTTGATCCTATCTTGCAAGTCTATAGTCACCTATTATGTGTTATGTTCCGACAACCACGAAGTGACAATAATCGGGATGCTTCTCGGTGATGACCATAGTTTGATGAGTTCATGTATTCACTATGTGCTAATGCTTCATTCCGGTTCTCTATTAAAAGGAGGCCTTAATATCCCTTAGTTTCCGCTAGGACCCCGCTGCCACGGGAGGGTAGGACAAAAGATGTCATGCAAGTTCTTTTCCATAAGCACGTATGACTATATTCGGAATACCTACCTACGTTACATTGATGAAATGGAGCTAGTTCTGTGTCACCCTATGTTATAGCTATTACATGAGGAATCACATCCGACATAATTATCCATCACTGATCCAATGCCTACAAGCTTTTCACATACTGTGTTTCTCTTATTTACTTTTCGGTTGCTACTGTTACAACTACTACAAATCTGCTATCTTTACTTTTGCCACTGTTACCATTACTATTATACTACTTTGCTACTAAATACTTTGCTGCAGATACTAAGTTATCTAGGTGTGGTTGAATTGACAACTCAACTGCTAATACTTAATAATATTCTTTGGCTCCCCTTGTGTCGAATCAATATATTTGGGTTGAATACTCTACCCTCGAAAGCTGTTGCGATCCCCTACACTTGTGGGTTATCAAGATCAATTTCTGGCGCCGTTGCCGGGGAGCATAGCTCTATTCTTTGAGCCACTTGGGATTTATATATGTTGATCACTATGAGGAACTTGAAAGACGAAAGAACAAAGATTTTTCCCTCAACTACGAGGGGAGGTAAGGAACTACCATCTAGCTCTGCACTAGATTATCCTTCTGTTTTGAGTAAGCTTGCGACACCAAAACCTGCTACTGCTATGAATTCTGATATGTTGCATGTTATTGATGATGCCACTTCTGCTATGCATGATACTTATGATGAAACTACTTCCGTGTGTGATACTACTGTGCCATTAGGTGAATTTCTTGATGAACAACTTGCTAGGGTTAGAGAGACTGAAATTATTGAAGATGCTATTATTGATGATAGTGATGATGAAAGTTCTCCCCTTGATTATGAATTACCTGTTGATCCTGAGGGTTATTTTATGAAAGAGGAAGCTACTAGAGCTATTTTTGCTTGCAAAGATAGATATGATCTTAAGAAGTTGTTAGCTAAATGGAAGCAACAATCTCTTAATGCTAGAATGAAACCTGAACCTGCCTTTGCTACTTCACCTATCTGTGTTACTGATAAGGATTATGAATTCTCTGTTAATCCTAAAATAATTACTTTGGTTGAATCTGATCCTTTTTATGGCCTTGAATCTGAAACTTTTGTGGCACATCTTACCAAGTTGAATGATATAGCCACCCTGTTTACTAATGATGAGAATTCTCGCTATTATTATATCCTTAAGATATTTCCGTTCTCATTCAAGGGTGATGCTAAGACGTGGTTTAATTCTCTTGATCCTGGTTGTGTGCGTAGTCCCCAGGATATAATTTATTACTTCTCTGCTAAATATTTTCCTGCTCATAAGAAACAAGCTGCCTTGCGGGAAATATATAATTTTGTGCAAATCAAAGAAAAATTCTCCCACAAGCTTGGGGGAGGCTTCTCCGATTACTTAATGCTTTTCCTTATCATCCTCTTAAGAAAAATGAAATACTTGATATCTTTTATAATGTACTAACCGATGCTTCCAAGGACTACTTGGATAGTTGTGCTGGTTGTGTTTTCAGGGAAAGAACAGTCGACCAAGCTGATTTGCTATTGAATAATATGTTGACTAATGAAAATATCTGGACTCTCCCTGAGCCAATTCCTGAACCAATTGAGCCAACTCCTGAGCCTATTCCTAAATCAACTCCGAAGAAGAGGGGTGTTCTATTTCTCAGTCCTGAAGATATGCAAATCAATGAAAGAAAAAGGCATTCAAGCTGAAGATGTTAAGTATTTACTACCTATTGAAGAAATACATGTTCTTAGTATACCGCATGTTGAAGAAACACATTGTCTTGATAACCCGACACGGGTAGTAAAGGTAAATCCTCTTTATAGATATGATAAAGTTGAAATCCGTCTACTAAATTTCATAACCCTTGCTTAGATGAATTTGATGACTTTATGGCTAGACAATAAAGTTTTAATGCTTATGTTGGTAGAGAATTAAAGAATAATGCTTTCGAAATAGGACAATTGAGTGACTATATGGCTAGAGTTAAAGATGAACTTAAACTCATTAGCAAATATGCTTCTATGGTTACCACTCAAGCTGAGCAAGTACTTAAAGCTCAAAGTGATTTGCTCAATGAGTTAAATAGTAAACATGACTTTGCTGTTAGAGTGGCTACCAGAACTGGTAGAATGACTCAGGAACCTTTGTATCCTGAAGGCCACCCTAAGAGAATCGAGCAGGATTCTAAGAGAAATAATTTAGAGGAACCTAGTTCTTCTGAAAAGAAGAAAAAGAAAGACGATAGGACTTTGCATGCTTCTAGTGAACCTGTTGTAGACACACCTGAGAATCCCAATGATATTTCTATTTCTGATGCTGAAACACAATCAGGTGATGAACATGAACCTAGTGATAATGTTAATGATAATGTTCATGTTGATGCTCAACCTAGCAAAAATAATGATGTAGAGATTGAACCCGCTGTTGATCTTGATAACCCAAAATCAAAGAATAAACGTTATGATAAGAGAGATTTTGTTGCTAGGAAGCACGGTAGGGAAAGAGAACCATGGCTTCAGAAACCCATGCCCTTTCCTCCTAAACCATCCAACACAAAGGATGATGAGGATTTTGAGCGCCTTACTGAAATGATTAGACCTATTTTCTTACGTATGCGCTTAACTGATATGCTTAAGGTAAATACGTATGCTAAGTATATGAAGGATATCATTACAAGTAAAAGAAAGATACCAGAAGCTCAAATTTCCACCATGCTTGCTAGTTATATTTTTAAGGGTGGAATACCAAAGAAACGTGGATATCCAGGGGTACCAACAATACCATGCTCCATCAAAGTGATATTGGAGCCGGTGTTAGTGTTATGCCTCTCTCTTTATATCGTAGACTTGAATTGAATAAGTTGACACCTTCTGAAATATCTTTGCAAATGGCTGATAAATCAACTGATATACCTATCGGTATTTGTGAGGATGTGCCTGTTGTGGTTGCAAATGTCACTATCTTAACGGACTTTGTTATTCTTGATATTCCCGAGGACAATAGTATGTCCATTATCCTTGGTAGACCCTTTTTGAATACTGCAGGGGCTGTTATTGATTGCAACAAAGGCAATGCCACTTTTCATGTTAATGGTAATGAGCATACAGTACACTTTCCGAGGAAACAACCTCAAGTTCATAGCATCAATTCTATTGGAAAAAGTCCAACCATCATTATTGGAGGTTTTGAATTTCCTCTTCCTACTATCAAGAAAAAGTATGATATTCTTATTATTGGGGATGTTCATATCCCCATTTAGGTAACCTAGTGTTATTCGAAATTTCTCTAGTTCCGTGTTATTTAGAATGAGTTTGTTAACAAGACTTGATCAACCTTGTTAGTGGATTCATTTTGATGACCATGAGATGGATGAAACTAGAAGGCACAACCTTTTGTACCCTCTTTTTACTTTCTATTATTTAAAATAAATAAAGCAAAAATAGTATTATCTGCCTGTTTTCTGATTTATCCACGCAATAAAAAATATCCCGAAAATAAAAGTGCTCCAAATGCCCTGCAAATTTAGTATGATTTTTATGGTATATTTGAGGATTTTAGGCACTAAAAACACTGCAGGAGGGGCAAGCGCCAGGCCACGAGGGTGGAGGGCGCGCCCACACCCCCAAGGCACGCCCCCTGTCTCGTGGGCCCATGGTGGCGCCCCTACATTTATTCCTGCACCCACACACTCCATCTTGTTCCCAAAAAAATCCCCATCCAGCTCAAGCACGAGTTCTAGCTCATCTTGCTGCGATTTTCGATCTCCTTACTCAATGCTCCAGTCACAAAACTGCTTTGGGAGATTGTTGCTTGGGATGTGACTCCTCCATTGGTCCAATTAGTTTTTGTTCTAGTGCTTTATTCATTGCAAATTTTTGCTGCATAGGTGACGCTGTTCTTGAGCTTGCATGTCAAATTTATGAGGTCCCAAGTAATTCTAATGCATGATATAGGCTGTAGGCACTTGTAGGAGTAGTTGCTACCAATCTTGTTTAGTTTAATTCACTTTTATTTTGAAGTTACTAAAATTTCAGAAAATTTTTAGAAAATGTTAAGGAGATTTTTTAGGGGCTCTTCTAGCCAAGGCTCCCAGGATAAACAAGCTAAAGAGAAGGAAAAGGCCAAGTATAATCTTCCTCGTGTAGCGGAAGTACGGCCGTGTGAATGGCTCTATGATGATTTTTTGAGAGATGCCGGGATTTCTGAAGAATTTTATTCTTTGATTGAAAATGTAGGCCTCACCGACTTCCTCCACGACCGGATCGATCAGTATCTCTTACTCACCAATACTTTAGTGCAAAACTTTTATTACTATCCTAAGAAATCACCTCCTTCAGTATCGTTCCATTTATATGATGAATTCACGGAAATGTCTTTACGCAATTTTTGCGCGGTGTGTAGAATACCCTTTGAGGGTAAATTAGATGAACCACATTGTAAAGATGTGGATGGCTTTGTTAACACCATTACTGTAGGGGATCCAAAGAAGGGTTTCGATGCGAGAATCTCTAGCATACACTTTCCTGTTTTACGCTACTTTGCCATATTTGCTATTTGATGCTTAATTGGTCGTGGAAATAGTGGAAAATTCAATGTTCCAGATATTATTATTCTTCTCCATGCCTTGTTTTTTGATAATAGTTTTAGTATGGATGTCGTTATTGCTAGACGACTAAGCCCGAACCATACAAACGGCCCCATCTTTGGAGGTATCTATGTTGCATGTCTTGCTAAACATTTTGAGATACCTATTAGGCACCATGAAAAAGAGGAGACAATATTGCATCCTTACATTTTAGATTACAGGAGCATGGTTGCACATGAGTTTATTGTTCATAATGATGATAAGATGCTCCTGTATAACTTGATATTTAATAAGAAACATAATGAGACTATTATTCTACCTGCGCCTCTGCTATTTGATTTGACTGCAGTTAATTATATGGTCACGCTGGAAGCGGTGTACACTCATCGAGGCCAAGCATCTAGTCCTGAGCCTGAGCCTGAACCTTCACTGGACCCTTATCGTTCATCATCTTACCAGTGGGATCCCGAGGAGATGACCAGCCAGTGGTATCCTAATTACACCCCTCAGTACACCGGGGAGAGTAGCTGCGGTCCTTGGCAATAAACCAACTTAGGCCAAAAGCCTGAGCTTGGGGGAGTACGTATTTCTCACCGACTTTACATTCATGTTCACACACTATTCTAGCTGTCGGTGCTCATACTCTTTCATTGTATTATCCATGCTAGTTTAGTTTTCTTTTTCTCGCTTTCTTCTTGTGTGTTTGATAAACCTAAAGAAAAACCAAAAAAATAGTTAGTTAAATTTCCATGCTTGTAGTAGAATTAAAATGGAAACCCAAAAAGATGTCTTGTTCTTCTTCTTACTTGTTGGGAGCTTTCCCGTGTAAATAGTTTTATTCTCTTTTCTTTCCTTTGGGGGTCGAGAGTAAAAAACCATATTGAAAATGTTTAGTGGCTCTCATATGCATGATTGTTTATTTAACTTAGAGCCCATATTACTTTGTCTTCTCTCTTGAGTTGAATGCTTGCAGATTCCAGCTTGGTCCAATGCACGTGCACTATTATTATTATACACATCATTCGGTCGTGCAAGTGAAAGGCAATAATGACGATATATGATGGACTGATTCAGATGAGAAAAGCTGGTATGAACTCGACCTCTCTTGTTTTTGTAAATATGAGGAGTTCATCGTTTGTAACGCCCTCGATGCGGCTATAGCTCCCACGTGTCGAGGCACGACTTAGAGGCATAACCGCATTGAAAGCAATGTCGCAAGTCAGGCAATCATTACAACATCCCATGTAATACATAATAAAAGGGGGAGATAACATAGTTGGCTTACACTCGCCACGTCACATCAGAGTACATAAATAACATCCATCAAACAAACACTCATGGCCCGACTACGGCGCCAAAATAGAAAAGACCCCCAACATGCGACAAGGTCCTGAATCGATAACCCCAACTAGGCACCACTACTGATCATCTGGAAAGGACACGTAGTAACGCTGAGAGTCCTCGTCGAACTCCCACCTGAGCTCGTAATCGTCAACTGGAGCGGAAACACCTGGACCTGCATCTGGAGTAGTAGTATCTGTGAGCCACAGGGACTCAGCAATCTCACACCCACGCGATCAAGACTATTTAAGCTCATAGGAATGGATAAGGCAAATATATGTGGAGCTGCAGCAAGCGACTAGCATATGAGGTGGCTAACTTATACGCAAAAGGAGAGCGAGAAGAGAAGGCGAAGCACGAGCGAGAAGCTAAAGGAACATCCTGCGCAAGCATAACTCCAACACCGTGTCCACTTCCCGGACTCCGCCGAGAAGGGGCCATCACGGTAACACACACGGTTGATTCATTTTAATTAAGTTTAGTTCAAGTCATCTACAACCGGACATTAACAAATTCCCATCTGCCCATAACCGCGGGCACGGCTTTCGAAAGATCAATCCCTGCAGGGGGTCCCAACTTAGCCCATAACAAGCTCTCACGGTCAACGAAGGAATAGACCTCCACCCAAGACACACCGATCAGACTCGGTATCTCGGTACAACAAGATGATTCGACAGGTTAAAACAAGTCCAGCAACACCGCCCGAATGTGCCGACAAATCCCGATAGGAGCTGCACATATCTCTTTCTCAGGGCACACTCAGATGAGCAATCCGTACAACTAAAACCAAACCTTGAGTTTCCCCGAGGTGGCGCTGCACAGGGCTCTAGTTCGGACCAACACTCAGAGGAGCACTGGCCCGTGGGGGGCTAAAATAAGATGACCCTCGGGCTCCGGAAACCCAAGGGAAAAGGGGCTAGGTGGCAAATGGTAAGACCAATGTTGGGCATTGCTGGAAAAGCTTTAATCAAGGCGAACTATCAAGGGGTTCCCATTATAGCCCAACCGCGTAAGGGACGCACAATCCGGGAACATAACACCGGTATGACGGAAACTAGGGCGGCAAGAGTGGAACAAAACACTAGGCGAGAGGCCCAGCCTTCCACCCTTTACCAAGTATATAGATGCATTAAGATAACATAGCAATATAATGATATCCCAACAAGAATATAAATGTTCCAACAAGGAACAGCTCCAATCTTCACCTGCAACTAACAACGCTATAAGAAGGGCTGAGCAAAGCGGTAACATAGCCAATCAACGGTTTGCTAGGACAATGGTGGGTTAGAGGTTTAACATGGCAATTGGGAGGCTGACAAGCAAAAGGTAGGCATCGTAGCATTGGCAAAGCAAAAGAGCGAGCAAACTAGCATAGCAAAGATAGTAGTGATTTCGAGGGTATGATCATCTTGCCTGCACAGTTGTCAGAGTTGACTGGATCCTCACAAGCAAACTCAACGGGCTCCTCGGTAGCGAACTCGTCTCCCGGCTCTACCCAACAAGACAAACAAGCAACAAGGATACAATCAACCACGGGCAAGACCAAGCAATATGATGAAATGACGATATGCTATGCGGGATGCAATGCGGGATGCAAAAATGCAAGATATGACAGGAAAAGCATGAACCTGGCATCAACTTGGAAAACCAAGTGTGCCACTGGATAGAGGGGATGAAATCGCTCGAAAACGATATAAAGATCATAGGAATCGGAGCTACGGTTTGGAAATGGCAAGCGTTTTAAGATACGACACCGGTCTGCGATTAACAGCAAGTAGGCATCTAAATGCAACGAAATGAGCATGCTACAGCCACCAAACATGAAAACAAAATACATGGCAGCGAAGTACACAAGATGGTCGACAAAACACTAGCACTGAGCCACAGGCAATTTCATCCATTAAGAGGTTCAAACAAGCATGGCTAAAACGCAAATGCAAAACAGATCTCAGACTTAGTGAAATTAACACTAGTCTGAAATTTCAGATCACGAAGCTCTCTTCGGAGCAGCAAAACAACATGATAGGAAACCTGAACATGACAAGTAAGAACATGGCATGGACCTACTCAACAAGCTTAATAAAACACCCAAAGTGACCTGGGGCCAAAAGGGTTCACAAAATACTCTACCGAGCTCACGAACATCGCTCGAACACAATCAGTTTTCAGACAGTGAAAACTGAGACATGCTGAAATCTAACTCACGAAGGCATGTAAACGAGCTCGATGCACTCACTACGGTGCAAGTCATGGCAAGTAAAGCATATAACCAGCAAGAAGACACAAAGTGCTAGCTACACATGGCAAGAACGAAGGCATAGCATGCATGGAACACTAACGGTAGCATCGACGAAATCGCAAACAAGTTAACGATCTGCCCAGATTAACAACGAAGCAAAAGTTGAGCTCGATTGAGTCAACCTAGAGCACTCCACAAATGCCAACAAAGACATGGATGGATAGAGCATAACTTAAATATCAAAACTCCCTTACTGATCATCCTCAAAAGAGGCACGGATCACTAGGAAACAAGCTGGACATATAGCATCATGAACTAAAATATCCCAGACTTAGTGAAAATCACTAAGTCCCTGAAATCTGCATTCTCAGGTACCCTACTTCGCAAGCTTGCACAAGACAACACACACATCCTAAAAATGCATGGGTAGCACCTCTGGAAAGAAGACAAAATGCTTCACAAATCATCCCAAAGGGGCACAGGCATATCATGCACGAATTAATTATAGCAAAAATGACAAAAGTGCATGATGAACTAACGGATCTGCAGTTTAACTCACGGAGCCTCCTTCTACCAGCATTTTGGGTATCAAGATGACCTCAAATGCAAATGATGCAATGGAATGAAATGATGTACATGTCGAGACGAAGATTTTGACATATCATACGCCTAAAACGGATCTACGGTTGCGGAGATACGCGCAGACAAAGAATGCATAAAAATTAACGGAGAGAGGCAAAAGTCAACCCTAGGGTTTCGGATCTGAGATCCAGATCGGGATCTCGCGGGCACGGACTTCGAGGTTGACCGCGGGGCACTGTTCACCGGAGTTGGAGCTCGCCGGAGGAGGACCGCAGGGGCGTGGGGAGGCTCGCCGGAGCCCGACCCGGCCGCCGGAGGAGACGGACGAGGGCGGCGGGGCCCGGTGGTGGCCACGGCGAGGTTCGGCGGCGGCGGGCGCGCCGGCGGATGGCGGGGCCGCGGCTCGAGGAGCGGGCCGGCGACGATGGCGAGCGGCGGCGCCGGTGCCCCGGGTGGCCGGCCGCGAGGAGGATGGCGGCGGCTGCGGGCGTGAGGCGGCGGGGCGATGACGCGGGCTGGGGAGGGCCCCGCGTGGGCCTGCGGGCCGGCGGGCGCGGCGATGTGGGCGCGCCCACGTGGCGGCACGGCGATGGCTGCGGCGGGCGGCGGGGTGGAGCGGACGCTGTCCGGCGCGGGCCGGACACGTCCGTCGGCGGCGGAGGAAGGAGATTCTCTTTTTTTTTAGGGTTTCGGGGAGAGGGAGAGATCCGAAAACGGAGGGGTGTATATATAGGCATAGAGGGAGCTAGGAGAGTCCAAATGAGGTGCGGTTTTCGCCCACACGATCGTGATCGAACGCTCTAGGACATGGAGCAGAGTTTGGTGGGTTTTGGGCCAAATTTGGGGGGTGTTGGGCTGCAACACACACGAGGCCTTTTCGGTCCCTCGGTTAACCGTTGGGGTATCAAACGAAGTCCAAATGACCCGAAACTTGACAGGCGGTCTACCGGTAGTAAACCAAGGCCGCTTGGCAAGACTCGGTCCAATCCGGAAATGTTTAAACCCCACACAAGAAAGAAAGGTAGAAATGACCACCGGAGGAGAACGAAGCGCCGGAATGCAAAACGGACAACGGGGAAAATGATCGAATGCATGAGATGAACATGTATGCAAATGCAATGCACGTGATGACATGATAAGAGATGCACGAAAAAGAAAAACAACACACGGAGACAAAGACCCAAACCCGAGAAATAAATATAACTTGGCGCCGGAGACGGCAAGAGTTGGATACAAATATGGAAAGTTACATCTGGGGCGTTACATCGTTCCTGATTCATCTTATTATGAAGTAAACACATTTGCAATGACCTTTAGAGATTATAGTTGCTTGTGCCATCCTTGATTAGCTATGAGTTATAATGGTTTACCTTGCGTGCCAACATGCTATTAAAATGATTGTGATGTGGTATGATGGGATGGTATCCTCCTTTGAATGAATTGAGTGACTCGACTTGGCACATGTTCACGCATGTAGTTGAAACAAATCAACATAGCCTTCACGATATTTATGTTCATGGTAGATTATATCCTACTCATGCTTGTACTCAATGTCAATTAATTTTAATGCATGTTCATGACTGTTGTCGCTCTCTTAGTTGGTCGCTTCCCAGTCTTTTGCTAGCCTTCACCTGTACTAAGCGGGAATACTGCTTGTGCATCCAAACTCCATAAACCCCAAAGTTGTTCCATATGAGTCCACCATACATTCCTATATGCGGTATCTACCTGCCATTCCAAGTAAATTTGTATGTGCCAAACACCAAACCTTCAAATGAAATTATGTTTTGTATGCTCGAGCAACTCATGTTTCAACTAGGGTTGTCTGTATCTTCCATGCTAGGTGGGTTATTCTCAAGAGGAGTGGACTCCGCTCCTCACTCATGAGAAAGGGCCGGTATCCGGGATGCCCAGTCCCATGATCCAAAAAGATCAAAGCAAATCAAGTTAATTAAACAAAACTCCCCCAGGGCTGTTGTTAGTTGGAGGCACTCGTTGTTTCGAGCAAGCCATGGATTGATGCTTGTTGGTGGTGGGGGAGTATAAACTTTTACCATTCTGTTTGGGAACTGCCTATAATGCATGTAGTATGGAAGATATCGCCATCTCATAGTAGTTGCGTTGACAGTGAAAGTATGCCGCTCAAAATGTTATTCATCTCTATTTTAAAATCGAGCTCTGGCACCTCTACAAATCCCTGCTTCCCTCTTTGAAGGGCATATCTATTTACTTTTATGCTGAGTCATCATCCTCTTATTAAAAAGCACCCGCTGGAGAGCACACTGTCATTTGTATTCATTACTATTTGTTTATATTGGGTATGACTTGACTGTATCTCTTTTACTATGAATTACAATGTTTAGTCGGTCCTTGATCTTTCAAGGTGCTCTGCATTTATGTTTTCCGGTCTCAGAAAGGGCTAGCAAGATACCATTTTGTTATATCATATTATGATTGTTTTGAGAAAGTGTTATCATCCGAGTTTTATTATTATTGCTCGCTAGCTGATTATGCCATTGATATGAGTAAATGTGAGACCTAAGTGTTATTGTGAGTATGGTTAGTTCATAATCTTTGCTGAAAACTTGAATGCTGGCTTTACATATTTACAACAACAAGAGCAAACAGAGTTTGTAAAAAATTTTCTTTATCACTTTCAGTTTATCAACTGAATTGCTTGAGGACAAGCAAAGGTTTAAGCTTGGGGAGTTGATACGTCTCCAACGTATCTACTTTTCCAAACACTTTTTCCCTTGTTTTGGACTCTAACTTGCATGATTTGAATGAAACTAACCTGGACTAATGCCGTTTTCAGCAGAACTGCCATGATGTTGTTTATTATACATAAAACAAAACTTCTCGGAATGACCTGAAAATCCACGGAGATAAGTTTTGGAAAATATAAAAAATACTGGCGAAAGAATCAAGGCTAGGGGGCCCACACCCTGTCCACGAGGGTGGGGGGGCACCCTCCCCCTGGGTGCGCCCCCCTGTCTTGTGGGCCCCCTAATGCTCCACTGACCTCAATTCCAACTCCATATATTCCGTTTCGCGGAGAAAAAATCAGATAGAAAGTTTCATCGCGTTTTACGATATGGAGCCACCGCCAAGCCCTTAATCTCTCTTGGGAGGGCTGATCTGGAGTCCGTTCGGGGCTCCGGAGAGGGGGATTCGTCGTCGTCGTCATAATCAACCATCCTCAATCACCAATTTCATGATGCTCACCGCCATGCGTGAGTAATTCCATTGTAGGCTTGCTGGACGGTGATGGGTTGGATGAGATTTACCATGTAATCAAGTTAGTTTTGTTAGGGTTTGATCCCTAGTATCCACTATGTTCTGAGATTGATGTTGCTATGACTTTGCTATGCTTAATACTTGTCACTAGGGCCTGAGTGCCATGATTTTAGATCTGAACCTATTATGTTTTCATGAATACTGTGAGTTCTTGATCCTATCTTGCAAGTCTATAGTCACCTATTATGTGTTATGATCTGACAACCCCGAAGTGACAATAATCGGGATACTTCTCGGTGATGACCATAGTTTGAGGAGTTCATGTATTCACTATGTGCTAATGCTTTGTTCCGGTTCTCTATTAAAAGGAGACCTTAATATCCCTTAGTTTTCACTAGGACCCCACTGCCACGAGAGGGTAGGACAAAAGATGTCATGCAAGTTCTTTTCCATAAGCAGGTATGACTATATTCGGAAGACATGCCTACATTACATTGATGAATTGGAGCTAGTTCTGTGTTACCCTATGTTATAGCTATTACATGAGGAATCGCATTCGACATAATTATCCATCACTGATCCAATGCCTACGAGCTTTTCACATACTGTGTTTCGCTTATTTACTTTTTCGTTGCTACTGTTACAACTACTACAAAACTGCTATCTTTACTTTTGCCACTGTTACCATTACTATCATACTACTTTGCTACTAAATACTTTGCTACTAAATACTTTGCTCCAGATACTAAGTTATCCAAGTGTGGTTGAATTGCCAACTCAACTGCTAATACTTAAGAATATTCTTTGGCTCCCCTTGTATCGAATCAATAAATTTGATTTGAATACTCTACCCTCGAAAGTTGTTGCAATCCCCTACACACTACTAGAAATACCACTACTAATGGCGCACCTAATATGACCATTAATGGCGCATCACTGGTGCGCCACTGACAGCACGCCATTAGTAATTTTTACTAATGGCGCACCAGCTGGTGCGCCATTAGTATCTGGTATACTAATGGCGCACCACCTGGTGTGCCATTAGTATATGCGAGGGTGCACCATTAGTATGCCTCCCAGTTGGCATGTACACCCAGGTGCTTTGGCATACTAATGGCGCACCACCTCTGGATGCGCCATTAGTAACCGCAGCATACTAATGGTGCACTACCCGGTGATGCGCCATTAGTATGCACTTTCATACTAATGGCGCACTGTCGTGTGATGCGCCATTAGTATGAATATTAGGTTTTTTTTATTTTTTTATTTTCTGTTTTTTGCACAGGTTACAAAATGTATAATTTGACAAAATATAGACAACACACATCAACAATAGATTCATCAAATACAATAGAAGATTAGTCTTTGAATACAATTCATCATATTAGTCTCCGAATACAATTCATCATATTAGTCTCCGAATTAAAAAGACCGAACAAAGATGGAACATTATATTACAAGTCTCGAGACCGCGAGTAGCGAGTTTGTCTTCGCATTACAAGTCGATATCGATCATCTAAACTACCATCACATAGAAGAGAGCTGCGGTCATCACGATGAGCATCATCACGATGAAACTCGTCTTCATCCGGTTCCTCCAACGCTCCCTCCCCTCTCCCGCTAGATAGCGGGCGTATCTAGATTCAGCCTCGGCCCTAGTGGTGTACCCTTTGTAACTGTTACCGCTGAATCGGTGAACCTGTCTCCGACACTCCTCCCAGTCATCGTAGACTCCGGGAACCTTACCCTTGTACACGACATACGTCGGCATCACTATGAACTAGCCAAACAAAACGTTAGTACCAATTCACAGACAATACATAAGCAATATATAATTATGCAACAGAACGATCGGAAGAGAAAAGCAAGACATTAATAGCATCGATTACATCTAAGTTGAACGACTCTCAAAACCAAAGAGACATACTACAAGTTCATTAAAGTTTAATTACAACATGAGCCAATCGATGTTTCAGAACTAGACAACTCGACTCAAGGGACCGAAGCATGGATGAAGCCGCCGTCTATCGTGGGAGTCATGAAACAACGGGCGTTGTCATCCTGCATTTGTAGCATTGTGTCGATGTCACTATTGGACGGTTGATTTCTGAGGTAGAACTGCCCCGAGGTACGAACGACATCTTGATGGATGATTTCCGCAAACTCCGACTGGATGCGAAAGAATTCTTGTCGGAGGTCCGCGTCCTGGATTGCCGACACGCTCGCGGCCCAATCTTGGAGTTTACTCGGTAGCAGAAGTTGATGATGGTCCCGTACGATCACCCGCATGTGATGGATGGCATAGTAGGCACCCTTCTGACCGCCAGGCGGCTGCTTGACGCAGCAGAACGTCGTATTGTGGGAGAACACGTGCTTGCCGTACTTACGAATAGGCCTGGTGAAGGTGCCTCCAGATTGGGCGTAGCCGGGGAGAACATCATCAAGAACCTTCTTGACATTTGTGTAGTCTACGTTCGACTGACGGTCTGGGTCGAAATACGTGGCCATGCAATATTTGGGGCTTAGGAGGATGAGCGTGCAACGTGTGTCACTGCAGAAAACACGGAATGTTAAAAGAAAAACGATCGAAAAGTAAGAATTCATATGTTACGGGCCGGTTGAGGGGAGGACTTACTCGGGAAAGTAAGGCACGAGGAAGTTATCCTTATCTTGGTTTGCCAGAATGACGCCTTCGAGGTAAGAACTCGCGACTTGCCGGTCCCCAGCGCTGCCCAAGATCTTGGCACGCATGTAGAAGGGGTCGACTATCACGATGTCCGGGGTCTTGTCGCGAATGATCCGCATCTCCATACTCAGCGAAAATAGCCGAACGAAGGTGTAGTGCAGCGGATGAAGGTTAAACATAGCAAAGATGTCATCAAACCGCCGGGCGATCGTACCCCCGATGTCGCCATCCACAAAGCCCTTGCCCTCTGGCACCTTGGCCACGAAAACCGGGTATGCCACATCCTTCTCTCTGAGACGCCGCTTCTCCAAAGAAAGAACACTGTCGTGCAGACTCCGCATAGCACCGGTTGCAGCATTGAGCATATTTGGTGGTAGCATCGCCCTACCCGCCACATGCACCCTCCTCGAGATATCCTGCGGTGAAGGTGGCCCGTCCTGAGCACGGATCGTACTCGGTGCCGGCTGGCTCGCACCCTTCTTAGTCTTTCTTTTGCGTGCCTTCTTCTTCTCCTGTAATGGGACCGAGTTCTGCTCACAGACCGCCTTCTTGAGTGTGTTGGGGCTGATAATATTTCGCACCTCGCCTATCTGAGGCTCGGTGAAGTCGGCAGCTGGAGGCGTCTCCTGAGAGCTGAACGCCAGACGGCGCCTGTTGCAACTTGGCTTCTCCGCGGTACGAGCTAGATCGCACACGTCTTTTGTTGGGTTTGGTTCTTGAGAAGGAGGCCCCATGAAGTCGCCATCGTACCCATGCTCGGCAAAGTACTGATCGACGTTGCCAAATGTATCATCGTCGTCGTCGTCGTCGTTCTGATCCTGTGCCATATGCATGTTTGGATCCAGTGGCATAGGGATGTCCGGCACCGTTACGGCGGTCTTGCCATGGGGCCGACTTGGCGCCGGCACGACTGGCGGTGTTGTCTTTGGGGTGGTGTCCCCCGCCCCCAAACGAATCTGGCTCTTCGGCCAAAGCAGGGGCCAGCTCAGGCAGGCGCTGAGGGTCATCATGTCATCATCGTCAGCCCCGACGGGTCGAATCGGAGGTAACAAGTCGTCGCAGCCTGGCAGCACCCGAACCAGTTGAACCCTAAACAAGTTGGGTGGCATCTGGGTACCGTGGAACAAGGGGTTGCCCGGTTGAACGATTTTGCCCTTGGCGACATCGACCAACTCGTTGTTCACGAAGTGGAGGAGAGTGCACGGAACGTCGGCGGCGCCCTGCGAAAACATGTAGGGCGTCAGGGATGCCCAGTCTAAGGCAAGGAGATGAAGTCCTCGGCCGAGAGAGGCTTAATTAGTTACCGTGATGATGGCGTCGAGCTCGGCTAATGTCGAGGCACCGCCAACGGCGGGCGTGCAGTTGACGGAGCGGCCGCTTGCTGAAGAGGTGCCGGCCCGCGTACACCCGGGTGCATTAAGCTCCCGTGCCGGCGCCGGAGACACCAATGCCGCCTCCGCCGGAGGCACCAATGGCCCCGCCATCGCATTATGCGAGTTGCTGGCCGTGAAGCTAGGAATCGGGGGCGGCCCCTGTTGGCCGCCCGCAATCCACGCACTCAACCCCGAGATCAAGGTAGGCACAAGGGCGGTGATCGTCTCTCCGAGTCGTTGTTCCACTTGCTCTTGGACAATCTCCGGAATCCGCGCCACCTGTGCCTTGAGTTCTTGAACCTCTCGCGCCTGGCTTTCCGAGCTGGTCTTTTTCTTCTTCCGCACACCAGCGGTATAGTATGACCCCCATTTTGTCGACAAGCCTTTGCCTGCCACACGACCAGCTGACGTCGGCTTACTGAGCTTGTCCTTGTTCTTCATTATATTCAACCCCCTATTTAGAGTGGTGTCCCAAGGGTTGCTCTGAGTCGACCCCGCGCTACTGCTTTCAGTCGCCTGCGGAAGGAATGTGAACCATTTAGAAATTCGGCTTCATTAATTAGAATGCAACCATATGGAGCTAATTACGCGGGGGTGTATTCCTTACCAGAACAAGCTCAAGCTGCCTGGTCTTCGGATCCGTGGTAAGCTCCTTTGTTTTCGGGTCCTTCTTGTACCGGGCCCTGACAAAGTTCCTGGTCTGCTTGTCACCGTATTTATCGAAGAGGGGCGGTAGGCCTTGCTCGGCACGGTCCGCCTCCTCCTTGTCCCATATAGGCTCCGCCACTCTGTAACCGCCGGGACCGAGTGTGTGTTCCCCTATGTTCAGCTCCCGCATTTGTTTCCCCCACTCACGTGATTGGGAGCTTGCGGTGCTCGAGCAATTGATCTTGAAGTCGTTGTAGTCATCTTCGGTGATCGAAGGATTTTTCTCCTTGATCTTCTCATAACTCTCACCTTTCTCGATCATTCTCTTAACATTGCTTTTCCAAGTAGACAGGGCCTTGCTCATCTTCGTGAGGGCAGCATTGTTCACTTTATTCCCTTTAAGGCTTGTGTTTTTGAATTCAGCGGGGAACTTGTATCGTTCGTGCAGCTTCGTGAAGAGGAGGTGGCGCAAATTCCCCCGGTCAGGATGCCTCAGGTTCTCGGTGTTGATCGAGACGGTGCTCCGGACAATGCACCCGAGCTGAAGCGAGTACCCCTTGACTATTCGTTCGGGCGCCGTTGGATTCCCGTTGGAGTCCACTTCAGTAACTTCCTCCTTGAGGGTGCGGAGCACGATTGGGCGCCGGTCCTTCCGTTGCCTCTTCGGCTGGCTGCTATCTGTGCGTGCGCCGCCATCATCAGTGGTGGCATCCTCGGCGGCACCATCAGTGGTGGCATCAGTGTGGCCATCCTCGGCGGCACCATCCGTGGTCTCAGGATCGGTGGGGAAGGCGGCGGCCTCATACAAGTGAGGTTGTTCCTCCATCTCCTGGGACAGCTCCCAGAATGCCTTGCCGCCCGAACCCCCGGCCTCATCGTTGTGGGCCATGTTTCTCTCTAAATAGAAACAAAGTTTGGTCAAAAAGTTGGTTATTGTCAAGGAACAAGATCATTGTCTCATCATTTAGGGTTTGTCGACACCGAGGCATCCTAAAATCTAAGCTTTTATCGTTGAGGGTTTTTCGACACCAAGGCACCCTAAAAGCCTAACTTTTCATCATTTCGGTTTTTATCGACACCGAGGCACCCTAAAAGCCATGCATTAGTCACAAGTACGCCGGGGCACTTGATCCTACTTAATTAACTACTAAGATACCCCGGCCCATGCATTAGTCACAAGTACCCCATATGTCCTATTTTTAGCAAAGTCATGCTAAAATTCACGGAAAATTTCAGCATGACCTTTGCTGAAAATAGGACATATGGAGTACCCGAATTTGCTGGAACGGAAGTTAATCGACATTCCAGCAAACTCAAGGGCCTCTCGGGTGGACAAGGCAAAAAAGGCCTCCATCACAACATGGAAAATACATTGGCATGTGGACTGGAATGTGGCTTCATTTAACAACAACAGTTTCACACAGAAAACAGAGCTGAATTCATTGAGATATTTGCATTGCTAGCTACATTTCAGTGCCAAATTTCACCAATTTAAGCAAAACTACCGTTTAGCTAGCTACAGTTTAGTGCCATATTTCACTGGATTAAAATAAGCACATACACATAACTGACAGCACACATACACATCACTGATTTAACGAAATTTGCACACAACTCAGTAGCACTTCATCATCATATAAAGTATATTAGCAGCAGTACAAATAAAGAGACATGATCAAAGTACTTCATAATAAACCCAAGCAACTTCATAATAAATCAATGTCCTCAGCTGTAAACTGAACTATTGTCAGGTCATGTTGTCAGGTCTCTTTAGCTAGCTACTGTTTCATGTCCTCTAGTGCTCCTCCCTGAAAAGAGAAAACATTTCACTTGTCTAGATGTGTCGGTGATCCAAAGCATAGTGAGACTGGATTTGGATATTACTTCATGTCATCATGTGTCTACTAGTACTTGATTTGCCAGGAGGTTTACAGGCAGCAAAGTAAGTAACATGCTCTGTAGTATGTTGCTCTATGACTCATAAGCACAAGGTGCTTACTTTTCTTCCCATGATGTGACCATTACATCAGCTGATTACCTCCCACTAGACTACATTTCTTCCACATAGAAGATAAGAAGAAAAAACTACTACCTCCGTTCCTAAATATAAGTCTTTCTAGAGATTACACTATGGACTACATGTGGATCAAAATGAGTGAATCTAGACTCTAAAATGTGTCTATATACATCTGTATATAGTTTGTAGTGGAATATCTAAAAAAATTTATATTTAGGAACGGAGGGAGTAGACTTCATTTCCTCTGCACCGGTTCTTGTCTGTGTTTGATACTACTTGCTCCACTCACTCGCTCACTCAGTAACCGGCTGGAACTTACACTGACTTGGTTGCAGTCATGGATCTCTTTTATCCATAGCGGGAGACAAGTAGCAGAGAGGCCAGTTGTGCACAAACCTACAGGGAAAGAAAAAAGGAGCTTCCAAACAGTTCAGATCTTCAAGTATGAGTGTATGTGAATTCATTGCTGCTACTAACTGGGTTGTCAATGATCACAAAGGCCGGCCTTTTCTCAGCGGTGCTCTGCTCACTTCTTTTCCTACAGTTCACTGCTGCTTTTTGAATATGATAATCCGTGATTGCAGCTGCACGCGTGCTCTGCTAACACATGACTACAGTGGATATTGAGTATACTCTGCATGTGCAGCTGCATAGAACAAGAGAGTAATGCCATGGGAGGTGGCCAAAGTGTCAAGCCAGCTTTGACATTATTACTCCACAACATTGTCCTCTCTGTGGATGAACTAGTGCAAAGAAGAAGACAGTAGGCAATCTAACCTTGGCCACTACTAGTTGGTAACCTTAGTGCCATCATTCGGGCCTTGTGTTAAATTATAGGGGGAGAGGAGGAGGGGGAGCTCACGGGGGCGACGAGGTCCGGGTGGTGGTGTGGGTGCTCCGGCGACGGTGGTGTGGACGGGGCGGCGTCCGGGCCACCGGCGACGAGGGCGGCGGGGCGATGGCGAGTCGGCCTGGCCACCGGAGTCGGCCGGGCGAGGTCAACGGCGAGCGCCCCCTCTTCCTCCTCCTTCTCCGTGGGGAAAGCGGCGGGGCGGCGGCGTCGGGAGAGGAGAGGGCGGCGTCGCGGCGTCTCACGGCGTCGGGGCGGCATCGCGGCGTCGGGGCGGCGTCGAGGCGGCGGGGCAGCGGCGTCGGGAGAGGAGAGGAGAGGGGAAGGGGATCGAGGGCGAGGGCGAGAAGGGGATCGAGGGCCGGGGAGGAAAAATATGGATGGGGGCACAATACTAATGGCGCACCACCCCCCGGTGCGCCATAAGTATATCCACACTAATGGCGCACCTCACCCTGGTGCGCCATTAGTACTTTTTTTTATTTCTGCTCAAGCCAACAGGTTATCTCCCACCTGACCTGATCCACACCAAGTCCCCTCTACTAGCTCGACTGGTCAGTAGCCAGTTCTCACACCAGGAGGTCCTGGGTTCGAATCCCAGGCTCCACAATTTTTTTTTTATCATTTAAAAAGCTGTTTGATACTTATTTATGTTTAAATATGTTCAAACTTGTTTAAATAATAACAGTAATATTTTTTTTATAAGACAGTAGCATTTAAAAAGCTGTTTGATACTTATTTTTTTATAAGACGGTGCGCGGGGTGCGGGGGGTCGGCGGCGGCGGTTGGGTAGGGGAATCGAGGGTGCGGTGGGTCGGCGGCGGCGGCCGGTGGACTTGGGGGGTGCTCGGCGCCGAGGGGGACCGGATCTGGCGAGGTGGGATAGCGGTCGAGATGGAGGGGGATCGAGGTGGGCTCCACAAATTTTTTTTATCATTTAGAAAGCTGTTTGATACTTATTTATGTTTAAATATGTTCAAACTTGTTTAAATAATAACAGTAATATTTTTTTATAAGACAGTAGCATTTAAAAAGCTGTTTGATACTTATTTTTTTTATAAGACGGTGCGCGGGGTGCGGGGGGTCGGCGGCGGCGGTTGGGTAGGGGAATCGAGGGTGCGGTGGGTCGGCGGCGGCGGCCGGTGGACTTGGGGGGTGCTCGGCGCCGAGGGGGACCGGATCTGGCGAGGTGGGATAGCGGTCGAGATGGAGGGGGATCGAGGTGGGCTCCACAATTTTTTTTATCATTTAAAAAGCTGTTTGATACTTATTTATGTTTAAATATGTTCAAACTTGTGTAAATAATAACAGTAATATTTTTTTATAAGACAGTAGCATTTAAAAAGCTGTTTGATACTTATTTTTTTTATAAGACGGTGCGCGGGGTGCGGGGAGTCGGCGGCGGCGGTTGGGTAGGGGAATCGAGGGTGCGGGGGGTCGGCGGCGGCGGCCGGTGGACTGGGGGGTGCTCGGCGGCGAGGGGGGCCGGATCTGGCAAGGTGGGATAGCGATCGAGATGGAGGGGGATCGAGATCGAGTGTCCATGAAATTTAAAAATATTCATGATAGTTCAAAAAGTACCCATGAAATACAATCGAGAAATGAAGGCTACGATTTAAATACAATCGATCTTAGCTAGCTATCTGTTCACAATCTTCTTGCCCTTCTTTTTCGCAAATGGAGTTCTTCTGTGGAACGGACGTCCCTTAGGTAGGGTGGTCCTACTTCTTCTTGTGGTGTATGCTGCTACTTCATCATCGTCGTCATGTTCGATCCTCGGGTCGCCGTACTTGTCGAAGTCTTGCTCATTGGCTACTCCATCCATTCCGATGATCTTCCTTTTGCCTCTCCTCACGACAACACGACTGGGCTTTGGCGGGTCGGTAATGAAGAAGCATTGGTCCACTTGGGAAGCCAGTACCCATGGCTCATTTTTCGCGGTGACGTTTGCGCCCGCGGTCTTGGATTTGGCTTCGGGTATAACCATGGTGGTGAAATACCGGTCTTCTTTTATGACGTTCTTGGCCCATCTGACACGGAACATCGGGACCTTCTCTCCAGCGTAGCTCAGCTCCCAGATCTCCTTGATCCTTCCGTAGTATCTGTCCTTGTCGTTACCGGTGTAGGATTCCATCGTTACCCCGGAGTTCTGATAACCATCGCTCTTCATGTCCTTGGCCTCGGTGTAGAATGTGTAGCCGTTGATATCGTACGCCTCATAGGTCATCAGGTTGTGCTCGGCGCCCTGTGACAAGGCGAATATGAGTTGTTCTTCCGCGGAAGAATCCTCATGTAAAGGGTACGACAGAAGCTTATGCTTGAACCAATGCGTGAAACATGAGTTGTGCTCTTTGAGTATATCTCCGTCCGTCCTCTGTTGGCCTTGGTCATTGTACGTCTTTTTAATAAAGGTTTTGTGCTCTACCAACCAAGGATCGACCACGTCTATGTGTTGTAGCGCGACTAGGTTTGCTCTTTCAAAGTCGGCGAGTCGACCCTCGAAGTCGACATGCATTTCGCGGCGACCCTCACGGTGACCCCATCCAGCGAGCCTGCCGAGGTGCCTGTTGACGGGCAGACCAACGGGGTTCTCGATGCCTAGATAATTCGTGCAGTAGGAGATGCACTCTTCGGTCAGAAAGCCCCTGGCTATGCTTCCTTCTGGACGTGACATGTTGCGAACGTATCCTTTGATGACACCATTCATCCTTTCGAACGGCATCATGCTCTGCAGGAACGTCGGCCCGAGTTGGATGATATCCTCCACTATATGGACCAGCAGATGCACCATAACGTCGAAGAATGCGGGCGGGAAGTACATCTCAAGCTCGCATAGTATCACCACGATCTCCTCCTGTAGCCTTCTGAGTTGCCTCACGCCAATCGACTTCCGAGAGATGACGTCGAAGAAGTTGCATAGGCCAAATAGCATTTCACGGACGTGCGCGTCCATGATCCCACGGATTGCAACTGGAAGTATCTGCGTCATCAGCACGTGGCAGTCGTGAGACTTCATCCCGCTGAACTTCTGCTTCGCTGGGTCTAGGTATCTGCTTATCTTCCCCGCGTAACCGTAAGGAAGTTTTACTCCTAGGAGGCAGGTGAAAAACTGCTCGATCTCCTCCTGACTTAGAGTGAAGCACGCGGGAGGGTAGTCATTTCCGGTCTTCTTGGCCTTTTTGCCTTTGCGACGACTTTCTGTGTCCTGCTTCGCCTCATCATCATCATCATCATCATCATCATCATCATCATCATCATCATCATCATATATAGCGTGAAGCTCCTGCCTGATGCCCATTGATTTCAAGTCTGCCCTTGCTTTCGGCCCATCTTTGGTCCTCTCTGGCATGTTGAGCAGGGTACCAAGCAGACTCTCGCACACGTTCTTCGTGATATGCATGACATCAAGGCTGTGAGGCACACGGTGGATCTTCCAGTACGGCAAGTCCCAGAAAACAGACCTCGTTTTCCATACCTTCAGCAGCGGCTCTGGCGCCTTTCACTTCTTTCCCGGCTCTGGCGCCTTTTGCTTCTTTCCCGGCAGTGGGCAGTCTTTCCAATTTTTCAACAGCTTGTCTATTTCCTCGCCGCTCCTCGTACACGAGCGTTTTCGGGGTTCTGTTTCACCATCGAACAGATCCTTGCGTTTCCTCCACGGGTCATCGTCGCGAAGCCACCTTCGATGTCCCATGAACACGGTTTTCGAAGACCCGGGATCTCTATCTAGCTGGCGATACGTTGTGTCATCCATGCACCTTACGCATCCAGAAAATCCGTGGACTACCTGCCTCGCAAGATATCCGTAACCGAGATAGTCGTGCACCGTCGTGAGCAGTGCGGCTCTCATAGGGAAATACTCTTTCTCTGCGGCGTCCCACGTATTGGCTGGCGTTTTCCACAGCGTGTCAAGCTCCTCTTTCAGCAGCCCCAGATACAGATTGATGTCGTTCCCTGGTTGTTTCGGCCCTTCAATTAGCATACTCATGTGAATGTACTTCCTCTTCATGCACAACCAGGGGGGAAGGTTGTACATCCACACAAACACAGGCCAGGTGCTATGTGTGCTTCTCTGGCTGCCAAACGGATTGACTCCATCGGTGCTCGCGCCCAGCACGATGTTCCTTGGATCGTTCCCAAATTCTGGGTATTCGAAGTTCAATGCTTGCCACTGGCTCGCATCCTTAGGGTGACTCAGCATCTTGTCTTTTTTATCTATCTCCGGATCATTTGCGTCATCTTCTTGCTTCTTCTCCTCCCTATCCGCGTGCCAACGTAGGAGCTTTGCTACCTTAGGATCCGCGAAATACCGCTGCAGACGAGGAGTGATCGGAAAGTACCACACCACTTTTCGAGGAGCTTTCTTCCTCTTCTTGTATCGAGTGACACCGCACACCGGACATATTGTAGACTCCGCGTGCTCGTCCCGATAAATGATGCAATTGTTCATGCACACATGGTATTTCACGTGCGGTAAATCCAGAGGACACACGATTTTCTTCGCCTCCTCCAAACTGGTCGGGCACTTGTTCCCCTTGGGAAGACGTTCGTGCCAGAATGACATGTTCTTGTCGAAGCATGCGTCGGTCATTTTGTGTTTTACCTTCATCTCCAGGGCCATGAGCGTTACTTTCAGGCGGGTATCCTCGGGTCTGCATCCTTCATACAATGGAGTAACCGCGTCTAACTCAAGTTGATCCATCTTGGCTTTCTCTCGGGCGGCAGCTCTTGCGTTATCCGTCTGCTTGAGAAGCAGCTCTTGAATATGAGGGTCCTGCACCCAGCCCATCGATGGTCCAGCATCGTCTGCTCCGCCGGCATCATCATCTTCTGATCATGCCCGTCGCCTGCTCCGGCATCTTCCTCATCATCATGTCCTGCATCTTCTACATGATGACTGTGTACAGCATCACAGTCGTGATCATCTCCTGGGGATTCTTCGTCTTCTCGCCCGCCCGAGCCGCGGTGGTTGTCTTGCTGCCCTTCCTCATTTCTTGCCCGGCCCGCATGGACGACTTCGTAGTCATCTTCATCACCTTGCCACCGATAGCCATCCATGAAACCACGCAACAGCAGGTGGTCCCGCACCTGCCCGGAATCCGGGTCCGCAATAAGGCTCTTCAGCTTGCATCTTCGACACGGACATCTTATCTCCGTCTCGTTCTTTTGAAGCATCTCGGCCTTCGCGGACCTCAAAAACCTATTCACGATGCCTTCGGTCATCGTGCGGACCATGGTCGCCTGCGGGGTAGAGCAAAACGATATTTTAGAACCAAACAAAAATTTGGCATGACCTTCCCTAAAAATAGGACCAAAAAGAATGCTTAATGCCAAAATTCTCGCCGAAACGGAAATGAATCAACATTCCGGCAAAATATTGGCAACTATCGCATATCAAATACCGGTACACCTCCCAACACAAACACATATGCAACACCACAAACATATGCAACACCACGAACATACATAGATCTAGCTAGGCCGTAAAAAGTGCATGTGCACATTGTTGTAAGGAGAACAACCTAAATATAGCTTCCCCCCTTACTTACCTATTAAAACAAGGTAATTTAACCACTTAATTTGAATGAATCTATGGTGGAAATGAGGTGAAAAAGAGGAGGCACCCGAGACAAGGAGGAGGTGGAGAGAATGAAGTGGGGAGAAAGTGAGTGTGTGGGTAGGAGAGGCTGTCCCAAATATCTTGTTGCTGCCCACTTACTAATGGCGCACCTCTTGCATGGTGCGCCATTAGTACTTACAACTACTAATGGCGCACTTGGGCAGGATACGGCATTAGTATGTTTGGATAGGCGCACTAGTTCAAAAAAAATCCTATACTAATGGCGCACCCACTGCCAGGTGCGCCATTAGTAGTTACAACTACTAATGGCGCACTTGGGCAGGATGCGCCATTAGTATGTTTGGATAGGCGCACTAGTTCAAAAAAAAAAGTTTCTATACTAATGGCGCACCTGCTGCCTAGTGCGCCATTAGTAGTTACAACTACTAATGGCGCACTTTGCCGGGATGCGCCATTAGTATGTTTGGACAGGCGCACTAGTTAAAAAAAAATTTGATACTAATGGCGCACCCGTAGCATGGTGCGCCATTAGTTGTTTAAACTCTAATGGCGCATCAGATAGTGGTGCGCCATTAGTATATACTAATGGCGCACCATCTTTCTGGTGCGCCATTAGTGTCAATCCCATCTATAGCAATTTTCCTAGTAGTGACACTTGTGGGTTATCAGTGTACGTGTACGATCACATTAGCTGATGAACGTTAGTTGGGAGATAAGGCATCTGCGAACGTTTTTGCTGGCAGTTTGTTCAGTTTCGCATGGCATTTTCTTCAGAGTAGCTTGTCAGTTTCTTCAGAGGTAGGCATTTTTATTCAAAAAACTGCCACTTCGGATCTTGCGTCGCAACTAAAACTGCCAGGAGGGCATTAGTAGGCTAGCTAGTGATTGGTCAGTAACTTGTAAACACTGAGCGAACAGAAATAAGGAACTGTTAATGCATCTCAATGATTCACAGATGACATACAATTATGTAGCTCCAAAAGCAAAGATCAGCCACTTCGGATCTTGCGTTGCAACTAATACCAACTAGTACGATTCCCATACATAAGATCAACATGTTAATGCATCTCAATGATTCACAGATCATATACAAATATGTAGCTCCAATACAAAAGATCTAGAAAAAACATTTGTCCTTCCTACTAACATGGATGCTTCTCTTGGCCAACATTCAGTACAGACTGAAAGACAAATTTGTTTGTGAATTCTACAATTCCTCTTGCAAACGTAAGTGGTTTCACCAACAGCTAGAACCATGAGAATGAACCACACATGATGGAGGAACATCCACTGCAATATGATTTGGTCTTCTCTCGATCACACGGCGAGGCTATTTTTGGAATAAAAACTTTAATGTGGGCAAAATGATGCCTATTGTATAATCAGATCGAAGCAATGAAGCACCTAGTGTTAACCAATAAATATTACAATACTAATTTTCTGCAGTCCATGAAGTGACTTTCCAATCTTTCTGTGTCTATTTTCAAATGGCACTGCATGTAGTGACTATACTATTCTCTTGTGCAGTTCAACCAAAATTGCGGTCACTTTGTGTGTTTGCCAAATAGCAACGGGCAGACATCTCTGTCTACACAAATATCAAGTAGCTAGTAAACATATACCCCGCCTTGTACTTTCGGTTTAAACATGTCTCTTCTGCTTAGCATCTGTCATGTTTTTCACTTGACAATTTGATACAGTCATGTTTTGCCCTGGACAATTTCATATTGAATTGATTTGCTGGTTCGGAGCAGAAATATAGCGCCTATTCTTCATCAGACCAAGGATATCCATGTTCGTAGTGATGGAAGAGGTGAAATCGATACAACTGAAATTGAGCATCCAAGGACATGCATATATAGTTCTTTCTGAAAGAATGATCGATTCTTCACCTTTCCTCTTCTTTTAAGCATATTTCGTGCAGTTCAACTAAAACAAAATGCCATCACCACCTTGACAATTCAGTGACACTGTACAAAAGGAAATGACTTAACATTACATCATGATGTCAGGTATGTAGTCGACAAGCATTAGAGACAAACATACAGACCTCCTCCGATAACATAATGAACATTAATTTTAACAAAGGTGTGACTAGCTTTATCGGGATAATTTGAGTGAACTCTACACCCTCTATTCCTTAATATAAGACATTTCGCAGTTGAATTTAAAGTACCCAAACGTCTAGTATTTAGAAAAACAGGTAGTAGTTTTCTTGAGCACATATCTGGGAAAGCTTGCCACACTTTATTTATGTCCATACGCTAATGCAACACCATTCAAATACTACAAATATACACTAATCCAGTGGCTAGTGCAACATTAGAGTAGTTATTTTATTACAGGGTACAATACAATGGTTTTACTGAACAGATTTCAATAAACTCTAGCATTGGAAGATTTCTATAAGAATTAATAATACAAAATGTAAAGGTAACAAGTTTCAGCATTGGTATACTAGCTGTGCATGAGCATTAAACCAAATACAGAAGTCTGAAGGTAACTAGCATTATTAACTAATGACCGTATAAATTTTTTGCAAACCATGTACCTTCAAGGTAAATATCATTTCAAACTCGAGGGGACCTGAAAATTGCTATCCCAATCTTGATAATTGGTCAAACATAAAAACTTGATCGAACAAATCAAGAGAACAGCTGGAGGAGGAGGTGCCCACTCTTGACCTTTCCTCTTAACACTATACAAAAAAATTGACTCATCTCATGAAAGTGAGGTATGTAATCTATAAGCATTAACAACGCAAAAATCTGAAGGTAGAAGCAAGATTCATCGTTGGTATACTAGTTGTGCAACAGCATCAGAATGCCTTAGATGAAAAATCTTTAATACATCCACAATCAACAGCTAACCCTGAAATAATCCAGTGACATTAAATGGCATTGCTTAAATTTATCAGTGGCATTAGACTGAGTGCGGCATTAGTTAAATGTGGCATCACTTTAGCAGTAGCATTGCTTGACTTGCCTGCTAGCGTTATACTAATAGGAAAAATGTGGCAATAAGAGCATGGGTGGACCATTCGGACAGTGGCCGCACTAGTATGATGTACCTCCACGGACGCATAGAGTGGTGAGGAAGGTATAGTTGCCCAGAGAAACAAATATTCAGGCAGCATATGTGGATTACGTCCCATTTTTGTTCTCTTTAGCCACCTTTTTCCTATGTGAGGACAACAAACCGACTGACCTGGTCATTCTCTATTGCGTTGTCATTCCTTTATACCCTTCTTCAACCAAGAGACACAAGACTCGTTCCTTAGCTACTGATTTTCCCCTTTTCAACGTATATGCGGGTTTGATGCCTACTCTCTTGGACAGTACAGTCTCCCTTCCTTTCCTTATTCGACCTAGACATGGATTAGTCTGCATGAAGTAGGGTTTCCTTTAATAGTGCAAATTA
Organism: Triticum aestivum; assembly: GCF_018294505.1. NCBI lineage: Eukaryota > Viridiplantae > Streptophyta > Magnoliopsida > Poales > Poaceae > Triticum > Triticum aestivum. The sequence continues at coordinate 274,865,202 of NC_057798.1, read as the reverse complement.
AGGTTTTTGTCTGCGTGACCAGTAGAGCAGAGGATAGCAAATTGGGAAGATGGTGGAGTGGAAAAAGATCCACATGCAGCGACGTGGCAGATGGGGCAATAGAACAATGGTATTGTTAGAAAAGAGGTAGCATACCTCAAGGTCGGCAGGAAGTGGCTTCACTCATGGTCGTCATCCTCCGCACACGCTATGTCATCGAGCTTGGGGACGGAGGCCATCCCGTGCGGGCGCTAGGTCTGAGAGGACGGCCTTGTCGTCAGTGCATGATCTCGCTCGCCGATGACGAGTGCGTCAATGCTGCACATCCTTTTCTTCCCCGACGGACCTGTGACCATCGGTGAGGAGGGAAAGAGAGAGTTCGTCTTTTTAGATCTGGAGAGAGGGTGATAGTGTGAGGAGCAAGTGGGCAGCCCTTAGCAAGAAAGCGCTGAAGCTCCAGCCTATATATCTTTTTTATACTACTAGTACTAGAGGCGGAGTAGTGGTAGAGTAGTTTATATTTTCTCTGCATACAGTACCAGTTAGTCATGCTTCAAAACTGAACAACACGCCATTAAAAAAATAAAGTCGAGGAATAATGCGGCACTTTGGGCCAACGTGGCCAAATCGCATTTTGCACAAGAAATTACACACCATGTTTCGTTGACATGTGGTCCCTTTCCAACATGTCACTGACACGACGGCGAGTCCTTATCTACTACTTTGGGGCACCACTTTGTGTACCGTGGCAAACAGGCAACCGTCCACCGACTCTTCGCCTTTCCCTCCCGATTTGAAACTGCTGTAGCATGCTCTTCCTCCCTCCTCAATTTGCCTTCACCCTTCCTTCTGCCATTGTCCGATCGTCTGCTCCATGGAGGGAACAGGCCGGAAACTTCCCCATTATTCTTTCCCCGATCTGAAAGATGACATGGTGGAGGAACTCATTGGTCGGTGTGACATCATCACCTCGACTAGCATGGTAGGTTCGTTCAAGATCATTCTTTACTCAACTAATAATATCATTACAAGGAACCCAAGGGTCCTGGAGCGGTTTGATCTCCCTTATCTTCTTCGCTATAAGCCTGTTCGCATGGGCGCGGACGACGGAGGCCTTGCCTTGTGCAAGTTGATGCCGCTTGATAATGATACATGTGATGTCAAGATGCCATTGCTTGAGGGTAAGGCCTGGGCTGGCGCAAATGGAGATTGGGTTGTTTATATTGGGCACAGTTGCGAGTGGTAACTTGTGAATGTGTACACTCGTCAGTGGATTCCACTTCCAAAAATCTCAGAGTGCCCTGAGGTTGAGCACACAGATGATCTATGTACGTTCAAATACGATCATGGTGGCTGTCGTCTACGGAAGAAAGCAATTTGTTGAGTTCCTAGCCGCTCTTGGAATTACAAGAACTATGAAGTTGTTGCTATCTTCGACAAGCTTGTTGCCGTCGTTACTGATTCCATAGTTCGTCCATGGATATTAATCAAAAATCAGTTTCTATACAGGGATGATGAGTACTATGATGCAATTGAATACGAGGATATTGTGTTTGCTTCCACCACTCGTGGCACTGTTTTTGCATGGGATCCTCGTAGTTTTGGTACGTTTGTCTTCCACCGTAATTATAATTGTTTCGTCCACATGCATGCGGGTTAGGAAGTTTCCCTTTACTAATTAATCTTCTTCTTGTGTTTCCAAGGTCCTGTGAACATTCCACCACCTATACTTGAAAAAATTTATAACCAAAGGGGAGATGACGATGGTGATGATCACGATCATGAGCACGAGCAGGATTTATATACTCAGTGGCGCATGTCAACTAATTCCAATGGATCACCTCTTCTTGTCTGTATACAGTGCATTGAGATTGTTACTACAGAGGGAGCACGTGTTGTCTCCCATGGTCGCCCTCTCCAGACCTATTCCAACACTCGTTGCAGGGTATTCGGGATGGATACTAGTGTTCTAGCAGCAACACCTTCTCCCTGGTACAGTATTGATAGTCTTGGAGAAAACTCGCTCTTCCTTGGACCAAACTATCCAATGATGGTTAAAGGCGATCCAGCTGTTGTTGACCCAACGTTACTACCATTTATGAGAAGCAATTGTATCTATACCTCGGACATTGCGGTGGTTCCCTACCCTACTCCTTATATATGCCACTTCAGCCTGGATGATCAGTCCTGCGTTGCTCTTGATATTTACAATAGCTGGCCCTTCCCAGAGCACCTATGGTTCAAAGCAAGCGTGTTCAATACCGAGGATTGGTTGAGTTGAAGTACATTTCATTGCTTGTTATTTGTTGTGTTTTGAAAACTTCAGTATTTACTAGAATGTTTTGTTGGAAATAATCTATAATCCAACATGTATCCTCGTTGTCGTTGTGCGTTGATGACTTGTTGTATGTAATGAATGTTACATTTGCAAATGCATGTCATAGACTCAATTTATGAATGGTTTTGAAGTCACTTCTTGGAGTGTGAGTACCATAGTAGTATAGCCAGCATCCGGTTACTATACGAAGTTGCCACATCACATAGAGCCAACCTAATATTGGAGTATGCTAGTCCTCCACTGGCGTGCCGCTTCAAATGGCGGACGAACTGAGAGGTCGCGTCACCTTGTGTCCAGAACTGAGATGCCACGTGTACCAGATGAATGACTCCAAGTTCGACCACCGCGATGCTAGGTGCGAGACAAGGAACACTGTTGGAGAGACCCCCCTCATAATTTTCCTACATTGGTCCTTTGATTCATAGGATAGAATGCTATAGGATTTTTTTCCCTATGTAATCATGTTTTAATTGGCAATCTAGCATCCACTCCAACTTTTGTTTCACTTCCTTTGATCCTACGAAGAGAGTACTTGCTCTAAATGATGTGTCGCTGCAAGAGCCTCCTATATTAATTACCCATGCTCTAAAAAGGTGGACCAGCTTGGGCTATAGTAGTACTATACTAGGTTAGTAGGTGACCTTGTGCTTGGCTCTTCTCGTCTTCCGAAAGTCGAACAATAATGATGGTACTACAGTAGTACTTCTGGAAATCTGACACCAAATGAACTGCTGCACGCCCACCGCTTGTAAACAAAAGTTTCTCCTCGTGCTGCGAGCCACCACGCACGCGTTGGCGAGGGAGAAGGTAAGCAAGCTTCTCGTCATTTTGCGAGTTGACGGGACACATCAATGTTATTTATTAGTACTCTCTTCAAAAAGGGCCGACCATGTCCATGGCTACCAGCCCATGCTCTGTCATTAAGTACATACACTATTCACATGCCATCGAGGAGAAAAAATATTGCGTAGTCTTAGGTGCCATGGAAGTGCACGACTCACTTACGCACTGCATATCTCCATTTTCTTGCATGACACGCCACCTTAATGCTAGATGCCCCGGGTGTCACGGAGGCATATAGTATGATTTTTAAAATGGAGGCATATAGATGTTTCGCGTGTCGGCAAAACGATGAACAAAGCTCAGGTCTTAAAGGAAAGAGTGGAAGAACATAGATTCCCGACGACCGAGAAGGAGCAACAAACCTCGCGGTGGAGCGTCTGCACAAATAATATTTTATATTCTTCGGTGATATAAAATCAACCAAATATCGCCACGTTCCTACACCATTCTATAGTATGAGAATAACTTTGAACGTAAGCCATTGATTCACTCTATCCAATGGTCATAGTTGCAAAATCCAAACAAAACCAATCATTGGATCAACTCTTTTAGCACTCAGATTGTTGCCTCCTACCCACCTAGCCCACCTATATATCCGCTCACTTGTGATGACCATAGGAGCTATCCACTCAGATTATATGTTAAAAAAGTAAAGGTTGATAACTAATGCGGCACCTCATACCAACGCGGCCAGATCTCATTTTGCACGAGAAATTACACACCATGTTTCATTGACATGTGGTCCCGTTCCAACATGTCAGAGACATGATGGCAAGTCCTTTTCTACTACTCCGGGGTGCCTCTTCGTGTACCATGGAAAACTGGCAACCGTCCGCCGACTCTTCGCCTTTCCCTCTCGATTTGGAACTATTGTCGCATGCTGTTCCTCCCTCCTCCATTTGCCTTCACCCTTCCTTCTGCCATTGTTTGATCGTCTTCTCCATGGAGGTAATAGGCCGGAAACCACCCTATTATTCTTGCTCTGATTTGAAAGATGACGTGGTGGAGGAACTCATTGATCGGTGCAACGTCATCACCTCGGCTAACATGGCAGGTTCGTTCAAGACCATTCTCCACTCAACTAATATTCATTACAAGGAACCCAAGGGTCCAGGAGCGGTTTGATCTCCCATATCTTCTTTGTTGTGACCTTGCTGACTAGCGTGGGGACGACGGAGGCCTCGCCTTGTGCAAGTTGATGCCACTTGATAATGATATGTATGATGTTAAGATGCTATTGCTTGAGGGCAAGGCTTGGGCAGGCACAAATGGAGATTGGGTTGTTTATATTGGGTACAACTACGAGTGGGAACTTGTGAATGTGTACACTCATCACCGGGTTCCACTTTGAAAAATCTCACCAGAGTGCCCAGAGGTTGAGCACATCGGTATTCTACGCACGTTCAAATACGATCATGGTGACTGTCATCTACGAAAGATACCAATTTGTCGAGTTCTCAACCGCTCTTGGCATTATAGGAACTATGTAGTTGTTGCTATCTTCGACAAGCTTGTTGCTGTCGTTACTGATTCCATGGTTCGTCCATGGATATTAATCAAAAATCAGTTTCTATATAGGGATGATGAGTACTATGATGCAATTGAATACGAGGATATTGTGTTTGCTTCCACCACTCGAGGTTAGCAAGTTTCCCTTTACTAATTAACCTTCTTCTTGTGTTTCCAAGGTCCTGTGAACATTCCACCACCTTTACTTGAAAAAATTTATAACCAAGGGGGAGATGATGATGGTGATGATCACGAGCAAGAGGACGAGGAGGGCCTATCTACTCAGTGGCGCCTGGCAACTTATTCTGATGGATCACCCCTTCTTGTCTGTATAGAGCGCACTGCTGATGTTACTACTGAGGGAGCATGTGTTGTGTCTCATGGTCGCACTCTTCGGACCTATTCCAACACCCTTTGCATGGTATTCGAGATGGATACTAGTGTGCTAGCGCCAACACCTTCTCCCTCGTACAGTATTGATAGTCTTGGAGAAAACTCTGTCACGCCCAATATGCGACCTATCCAAAAGGAACTCGAAGGTCCCAGTAAGGATAGACCCGCATATTGAAACGCTTTTGCAAGGTGGATATCATTACATCAACATTACATAATAGATGGGGATACATCCAATGATACATGAATACAACAATATACCATACATGAGGACAACATCCGACTATGGATGAACCACAAACAGAAGCTCAAACGACATCCACCCCGCTAGCCCAGGCTGCCGACCTGGAACCTATCCCCTGATCGAAGAAGAAGTAGAAGAAGAACTCCAAAACAAGCAAACATTGCTCTCTCGTCATGATCATCGCATAACCTGTACCTGCAACTGTTGTTGTAGTAATCTGTGAGCCACGAGGACTCAGCAATCCCATTACCATGGGTATCAAGACTAGCAAAGCTTAAAGGGAAAGGAAGGGGTAAAGTGGTGAGGTTGCAGCAGCGACTAAGCATATATGGTGGCTAACATACGCAAATAAGAGCGAGAAGAGAGCAAACGGAATGGTCGTGAAGCTAACAATGATCAAGAGGTGATCCTGAACTCCTACTTACGTCAAACATAACCCAAAAATCGTGTTCACTTCCCGGACTCCGCCGAAAAGAGACCATCACGGCTACACACGCGGTTGATGCGTTTTAATTCGGATTAGGTGTCAAGTTATCTACAACCGGACATTAACAAATTCCCATTTGCCCATAACCGCGGGCACGACTTTCAAAAGTTTATACCCTACAGGGGTGTCCTAACTTAGCCCATGATAAGCTCTCGCGATCAACGAAGGATATACCTTCTCCCAGGAAGACCCGATCAGACTCAGAATCCCGGTTTACAAGACATTTCGACAATGGTAAAACAAGACCAGCAAAGCCGCCCGATGTGCCGACAGATCCCGATAGGAGCTGCACATATCTCGTTCTCAGGGCACACCGGATAAGCGAAGCGTACAGGAACCAACGTAATCCAAGTTGCCAAGGAATGGTCCCGCACGGTGCTCTAGTTTGGACCAACACTCGGAGAAGCACTGGCCCAGGGGGGTAAATAAAGATGACCCTCGGGCTCAGGAAACCCAAGGGAAAAAGGGCTAGGTGAGGCAGATGGTAAAACCAAGGTTGGGCCTTGCTGGAGGAGTTTTATTCAAAGCGAACTGTCAAGGGGGTCCCATAAATCACCCAACCGCGTAAGGAACGCAAAATCCGGGAACATAACACTGGTATGACGGAAACTAGGGCGGCAAGAGTGGAACAAAACACCAGGCATAAGGCCGAGTCTTCCACCCTTTACCAAGTATGTAGATGCATTAATTAAATATAAGAGATATTGTGATATCCCAACATAATCCTGTCCATCATGGGGCAATCTTCAACTTCACCTGCAACTAACAACGCTATAAGAGGGGCTGAGCAAAAGCGGTAACATAGCCAAGCAATGGTTCGCTGGGAAGGGTGAAAAAGGTTAGAGGCTGACATGGCAATTTGGGAGGCTTGAGGAACAAGTGATAGGTAACGCAGCATAGTGATAGAATGAAGCAACTAGCATAGCAATGATAGTAGTGAGATCCAGGGTAGCGGTCATCTTGCCTGAAATCCCGCTAGGAAGAAGAATGAGTCCATGAAGAAGACGAACGGGAGTAGTCGAACGAATCCTCACAATCGCAACATTACCGGAACTAAGAAGCAACACCGGAAAGAAACAAACAACATGGTAAATGCACAAGCATAAACATGGCATGATGCACAAACAAGTATGATGCATGTCCGATTTAATGAGGCATGGCATGGCAAAGTGCACAAACAATACTACAAATTAAGTGGAGATCAATATGCAACGAGTTGCATATTGACGAAACACCACATTCATTAATTTAGTTCACTCTTGTTTATGTACCCAACAATATTAAACGTTGATTAACATGGCAAGGGGTGAAGTATAGCAAAACTACCTATCTAGGCAGTTTTAAATGAGGCCGGAAACAACAAAACAACAATTCCGAAAAATCCCCATGTGCATATTTTAGATTTGGTACTGTTCTGCCCTAAACACAATTTTAGAGTTGTTAAACAGTAAAACAAAGTGCACCATGTTAAACTAGGCATTTTTCCACCCCATTTACATATAAAGTTTATTAAATTTGGAGCTACGGTTATTTAGTTATGAAATAAATCATTTTAACATGGCATTTAGCAAAAATAAATGCAAACAGCATTTTAAACAATTTTAACATGGGTGCAAGCAGCATATTATGAAACTAGATGAAAAACTAAGCATTTAACATGTATAGTTTGTTTAGTTTGGATGCATGCATATTTAGTTATAGACATTTTAAAACAGTGGCAATTCGGTAAATATGCATGCACTGAAAAATGCTAAAATACACAGAGCGGGGAAAAAATATGCACGGGCCCGAAGCATCACAATGCAGCGGGCCAGATGAGGATTCGGCCCATGTGGTTGTGAGAGTGTGCAAAATAACAGAAAAACATAGCAAAATATGGGGGCGGCTGGGACTCGAACCCCAGACCCCTCGAATAAATAGTGGCCGCGCTAGCCACTGGGCCAACCGTGTGTTTGTGATCAATGGGAAGTCGACAGGAACTTAAACCATCCGCGCATCGCGACCAGGACCAATACTGAAGCATGTGCACGGGGACTCACCGGCAACGGGAGCCAGCAGCAACCCTTGCTGTGGTTGCAAAGGGCCGGCGGAGGTGCAGAAACGTGCCAGGGTGCGTGTGGTGGAGCAATGACTCAAGGGTGTGGGTGTGCTCGCGCAGGCACAGACCACGGGCTCGCAGAAGAAAACAACAGAAACTCCACGAACTCGTTCATGGTGGTCGTGCACAATCTCGACCGGAGCGACGCCTACATGCACGGATTTGAAAGGGAAAATGAGGGGTCTGCGAGAGGAGCTCACGAGGGGCTCGAATTCGTTGGGAGGGCGGTCGGAGAAGCAGTGAAGACGGCTTGGGGACCCACAGATCACCGATGTCTGTGAAGCAGAGAACATAGGGGAAGAAGAGGTCATAGAGGAAGACGATCGCGTCGGCCTGGGAACTGACTGGCTCCTGGCCTGCTTGTAGTCGAAGAAGACGACGTCGGGGTAGAAGACCCTCGTGGCGCGCGCATTGTCTCTGGGCGTGATGTAGAGGATGCAGGGGAAGTAGAGGGACTTGGCGAATGCTCTGATCCGGGAAGAAGAAGTCAAAGGGAAGAAGAGGACATCGGGGAAGGCGTCCTCGGGCTCGGATCGGCGTCAGAACGGACTTGAGGAGGCGCTGCGGTTCTCGGGGTCGACGGAGGGGAGGCCGACGATGCTCCTACTCCGGTGATGAGCTCTTGCTGGAGACGAGCTTCGTCCCATCGTGGACATGGCGTCGGGCGGTGGAGGAAGCAGGCGCGTGGGTGGCCCCTTACCTGTGGCGGCGGCAGAGGAGGAAAGAGGGGGAGGGCAGGAACCCTAGGACGAGGAGCGGGGGTTTTATAGGAGGAGCTGGCACGGTGCCGTGGCCACGGTGGCCATGTGCTCCCTCTGGTTTTCACCATGAGAGACAGAGAGGGAGGAAGAAGAAAAGGAGGGAGACGGGCCACTGGCAGGTGGGGTCGGCGGGGTGATCGGCTGGCCATGGGGAAAATTTTACCAGGAGGTGATCGGTGGGCTGCGGGGCTGGGCTAGAGCATCACTGTTGCGTTGGGGCTGGACTGCATTGCTGCTGGAAGCTGGGCTCTCTCTCTCTCCCTCTTATTCTTTCTTTTCTCAATTTCCTCAAACAGAAAATAAGATAGAAAAGCTCAGAGATAAAGAGAAGGCATGAGAGAGATATGAGAATATATGTGGAGCCCAGAATTTGTGCAGAATTTTGATAAATTGCTTTGGGAATTTTTAAGGATAGAAAAATAATTCAAGTTTGAATTAACTTCACACTTGAGCCATTTTTAACCCAACTAAATCAACTTAAAATAACATGAATTTGGACAGAGAGGTTTAGGACATGGTCTAATATTTTTAGGAAAATATTGGACATTTATGGAGGAGAAAATGTCACTTGCAACAATGAAAGAAAGAAGAAGGAAGGAGGAGAAGATGGTGCATTGATAGGTTGAGAGAGGAAACGAGTGGTAGGAATATCAACACATACATAGCGCAACTAAAGTAACAAGATGAATCTCACAACACACATGAACAAGTAAAAGAAAACAAGCACAACAATCATATGGAGACGAATGCATGGTGCAAATAATAATAAAACAAACCTCACAAGCAAGCAAGCAATCAAGAACATGATGGATACAAATGAATATGGCAACATATATGAAGATGGAATGCACAAAATGAGAAAAACAAATAACACAAGCATGATGATGCAACAATTTATTATGACAATCATGGAAACAACAAAAATAAATAGAAGGCATCTGGAGCATCGGTCTCAGGGCGTTACAAACTCGCTCTTCCTTGGACAAAGCTATCCAATGATGGTTAAAGGCGATCCAACTGCTGTTGACACAATGTTACTGCCATTTATGAGAAGCAATTGTATCTATACCTCGGACATTTCGGTGGTTCCCAACCTTGGTACTGATATAGTAGGCTGCTTCAGCCTGGATGATCAGTCCTACGTTGGTCTCGAGATTGACAATAGATGGCCCTACCCAGAGAATCACTTGTGGTTTAAAGCAAGCGTTTCCAACGCCGAGGATTGGTTGAGTTGAAGTTCATTTCATTGCTTGTTATTTGTTGTGTGATCGAAACTTTAATATTTATAATGTATCCATCGTTGTCGTTGTGGGTTGATGACCTGTTGTATGAAATAAAATTATATGCCTGTGATAAACTTACTAAATTTATGAATGGCTTTCGAGTCACTTCTCTTAGTGGGTGCTGCGACGAGGCAAAAAAATATTTTCCGAATACATAATTGTTTGTGCATTGCAACAGGTTATCGGATGAGGCCAATCTACAATAGTACACTATTTGTACTAGCTTCACATGCTTCGCGCGTCGGGCGGGTGTTTTTACTGTAGCTATGAATCCCATCATCCTAGGTCCTCGGATGAGCCCAGTAGAAATTGCATTCTGGTGTTTGGGTTCAAACTTTCAGAACTACTGCACTAACTTTACGTCTATGTATACGTAATACAACAAGTTTTAAACTTGAGACCAGCCACCCACCCTCAAAAAAACACTTTTTAACCTAGCACAGACTCCAGGAAATTTGGCCACAGTGTGAGGTGGAACATATGTTAATGTGTTTGCTGTATGTAACCAACACTTCGAATCCTCAATACTACTACTATATAGTACTAGTAGGGTGGTATGGGCCAGAACAAGCATTCACGTCCAGGAGTACGACACACGCCACCAACACGACTTCCATCTGACACCATATTTCTTGGAGTCCGTGCTACAGCTATCTCTTCAACCTTGTCATTTATCTAACTCTACCATTGCGCGGTAGGCGGGGTGGGGGTTTGCCGATAGTCGGTTTCCTCAACTGCGGTCCCACTTGTAAGGCCAAATCCAACGCACGACCCCAAACGGACCTCCATTCTGCCTGGATTCTGTCCATTTGGGTAGGGCAATGGGGTCGTGTCCGGGCCATTTCTTGGATGCGGTGGTCGTGCGCCCAACTCGCGGATGCATCCCGGCCGCGTACATTTTTCTTTGCAAACACATATCTTTTTTTCAACATTGATTTTTGGTACATGGAAATACATCACCAAAATTTGACTAGAAAAGCAAGACCAAAGAAAACACGAACCATAAGAATACATTTTAGAAGATATCCAACTTCCATAACTGCTCCTGTAAGTTGGATTAGTGCCTTCTCGATGCATTGATTGTTGATCTGTGGAGGCTCGATCTTGCGTGCTTCTTTCTTCTTCGAGTGTAAAGAAGTAGACATTGCTTCCTCGCATCTAGTCTCATGTCTAGCCTCTATTCTATCAACAAGTGCACTAGTCTCATCTCTAGCCTCTATGCTAGCTAAAAGTGATAGAAAATCTACTAAATTGCGCTCTATCAATATATCGATGTACTCTTCTTCCCAATACCAAAACTTGCATCCATTCTACACAATAAAATTTTAAGTTAGCACAACTAGTCTAATCCGAGAGCATAATCAAAGGTTTGGTCGAGTTCTTCCTCCTTTAGCCGACACATGGGACATCCAGCATCCAGGTCGTGTCATGCACGAAAATGGAGTGGTAGTTAAAGGCACGTGATGTGCATCTCGGGTTAAACTGTAAATAGAATGTTACTACTCTTGAGTAACTCCAAAAGCGGCCACCGAAGATCTTTATTTGATTTGTTTTTCATCACCAACACGTCAAGGTAAAATATGTGCAGGTTCAGTGGGTCCTCTTGCGTTTTCACTGACATGTGGGACCGGATATGAGCAAACAGACGATGGGCTCCGCGCGTCTACCGGCTGGCTGAGAAGAGAGATATAGGAGGGCTGAGCACGACTCCAGGAAATTTGTTCTACGTAACCAACACCTCAATATGGGCTGGCATGGGCCGTAACTAGCATTCATGTCTAGCAGTACGGCACACGCCACCCACATGAGTCCCATCGGACACCAATTTTATTGGAGTCCGTGCTACATCCATCTCTTCTCCCTCCTCTTTTCTCAGCCATCGCGCGGTGGGAGGGGTGGGTGTTTGCCGATAGCCGGTTTGCTGAACTGCGGTCCCACTTGTAAGTGAAAATGCAACACAGCACGCATTCCCCCTTGAGCGACGTGCCGGACCAACCGTGTAGGAGTGCAACACGAACACGGCAAGCTTTCCTTTTGAACTTGTAACTTTTAAAATTTGGTTCTGCTCCATGGCGCGACCGATAGATAGAAATAATGATTTTCCCTAGAGTAATGAGAAGTTTGGTTCTGGCGGTTCATGCATGGAGTACTTACGAAAATTATGAAGTTGATGCGAAAGGTAAGATAATTACTAGTAGTACTATATACTACTACATGGATTTGACGGAAAGATAAAGATACATATGGATCAATCAACGACATCCTCACGCCCTAGTGCACTGGGTCACCAACCGACGTGTGAGGAGCAGCGGTGTTGGCAGCAAGCTCAACATGCTTATTAACAATGCTGTCCAAGGTTGCCCCGCGGTCCAAGAAGGCCAGCGTGCTATCATCCTCCTCCTGCATGTAGTAGTCCTTGTGGACATGGGTGATTATGTCGATGGTGTCTTGCTGCGCCAGGCCCTGCGCGGCAAGCGTGACCTCGAGGTGGACATTCTCCGGCACGATGGCAGGCAGTCGCAGGTCCACTAGTGCATCGAAGAAGTTGTCACCATAGAGGCTGCTGAGGGTGGCATGCATCACAGAGCCTGGGCGCGTGGGCTGGAGGCGTACGTCAAGGTCCTTCGTGAGCTTCTTGACGACGGTGAACTTGTCGAGGAAGCCGATGAGTACCTCGTCGAACAACAAGACGAAGTTGTCGTCCAAGCGGCCCCTCGCCTTGGCGGCCTCAAGCACTACCTGGAGACGTTCCTCGGTGTCGGGCCATAGGCCGGAGTCATGGACCATCTAGCACAGCCGGCTGATGCTCGCGCTCATCGCCTCCATGGGTCTAGCTTCTAGTCAACTAATCTTGTGATTTTAGTGATCACTCTTGCCCTTGGTTAGGGTGTGTAGGTCCGTAGGATTTCATAGATTGGACTGACGGGAGCCTTTATATGAGAAGTGCAGACTATGTTGAATTCACGTGCGTGTTGGCCAGCTAATCCTCACCCCTCTACTGCACCAGCCTTTGGTTGTATGACAGGTGGGCAAGCCACCCGATGGGCCCATGTGTCATACACCCAAAGGCAGGTGCAGTAAGTCAATGAAGCTGCGTCTCCCTACATGCCGATGCAGTATAGTCATCTCACCGGACCTCTAGTTGGGGTCAAACGAGAGAACTTTGATGTTTACTAGTTTATTGGTCCCCTTTGCATTTTGTGCCAAGTTTTGACCTTAGATTTAACTAATAAAATGTTAATGCATGTAACCAAAAATGTTGTGTAAGTCACCTTACGAAAACCAAATAATCCCAAAACACTTAGGCACGGTCCCTGTTCAAGAATTCATCTGATTAACCAGTTAACTTGCCGATTAATCCCTACTCGTAGGGTTACACTACTAGGGAAAAGCCTATACACAGAATCTTAGCAGCAGCGCAGTTCAAAAAGGAGCACTGCTGCTAACTAGTAGTAGCGCGTGTCCTGTAAACTCGCTGCTGCTAAGGATTTAGCAGTAGCGCGCTCGGCCTAAAACGTGCTGCTACAAATATCAACCGACGGTGTTCACCTAACTCTAAGTAGCAGTAGCGTGGTCGCAAGAACCGCGCTACTGCTAAGTATGTAGTAGTAGCGCACTTTTTTCGGGATCGCTGCTGGTAAATTTCAAATTGCCACACTTTTTTGTCCCAGTTAGCAGTAGCGCCGTATCCCAAAGCGCGCTGCTGCTAAATCCTTATCAGCAGCGCGTTTTATGTCCCGCGCTACTGCTAACCCGCACCAACCCAACACCTTTCCCCACCCGTCCCTCCCCTCCCCCTCCTCTTTTCCCTTCCCCTACCTCCCCCTCCTCTCTTCCCTTTCCCCTACCTCCACCACATGCTCCCACTCTCACTCTTCTTCTTCTCCTCAATACTTCTCCCCCATTACTCTCTCTCTTCTATCCACCTTTCTCTCTCTTCATTACTCCTACATAACTACACCACCTCCATTAATGCATCTCCTTTCTCTTTTTCCTTCCCCCTCCACTAGTTGAAGTTGTCTCCTCCCAAATTAGGTAGCTAGGTAGATGTAGGATTTAGTTAAGTGACCTATTTGCCCCCTAACTAGATCTATATTTGTCAAGAAGAGCTTTGTGCACTTTTGATCTCCCTACAACATCATCTCCACCGTGTGCTCGATCTCGATCGAGATAGAGGTGATGAAAATTTCATGCTTTTGCAAAATGGAAATATGTTTATGTGTGTGTGATATGTTTGTGGAAATTGTGTGTGTGGCATGAGTTGACGCCGCCAAATTGTGCTTTTGAGTTGCCTATGTTTTGCCGAAATGTCGATTTATTTCCGTTTCGGCGAATTCCGGGCAAACTCTAGATCCATATATGTCCTATTTTTAGGGAAGGTCATGCCAAATTTTTTTATGACTTTGATGCATGCATGCATTTTTATAATCAATTTGTTTATTATTACCGTGCAGAGTTGACGATGGTCAGTGGAACGATGGTGGACAGGTGGTTGCGGTCGGCGGTGCAGGACATGAAAGAAAATAACCGGACAGAGGTTTTATGTCCGTGTCGAAAATGCAAAGGAATAGTTTGGCTCGACCCCCATGACGATGGTCGTGTCGAAGCGCACCTGCTCATGACTGGTTCATGGATGGCTATACTCGGTGGATAATTGAAGATGAGGATGACGATGTTGAGGATGCCGACGGGGCAGGCAATGATGACACGGGGCAAGACGAAGAGATGATCGATAATGGCGGCGGGGAAGAGGCCGGACATGGCGGCGGAGAAGGGGTCGGACATGGCGGAGGAGAAGGGGCCGGACATGGCGGCGGAGAGAACGACATGGACTCCACGCAGCAGAGTTTGTCGGTACTAAGTTCAATTGTGCGGGACCCTCATATTCAAGCATTGCTTCGCAAGGAGACGAGTACTGAGAGAGCTACTTCTAGAGAGGAGGCTAAGCTGGAGCAACTGGTGGTAGACTCGAACACTCCATTGTATGATGGTTGCAATCCTGAGGTGATCCGCTTGAGTTTCACGCTCCAACTCCTGAAGACGAAGGCTGAAAACAAATGGACCAACACTAGCCTCAATGAGCATCTCAAGTACCTAAAGGATGTTCTTCCCACGGGTAATCTATGTCCTACTAGTGTTCATGAGGCCAAGAAGATCGTGTGCCCTCTTGATCTGACACACGTTAGATACCATACATGCATCAACGATTGCATAATTTATCGGAAGGAGCACGCGGAAAAAACAAGCTGTCCGTGTGCAATGCTTCTCGATACAAGAAGGCCCGGGCAGCCGAAAAGGCAGAAATGTCCCCAGAAAGTTGTATGGTACTTACCGATCACTCCCCGTCTCTAGAGGTATTTTGTAGATCCCAAGGAAGCAAAGCTAATGCGCTGGCACACGGAGAGGAAGAAGCCCGACGATGGAGATGATCCGAAGCTGAGACACGTGAAGGATGGAAGCCAGTGGAGAGCGTTGAACAGCTTCTATCGGTATTTTGAATGTGATGCAAGGAACATCGTGCTCGGCGCGTGTACCGATGGCATGAATCCGTTTGGCAACCAGAACACCAACCATAGCACATGGCCCGTGTTTGTATGGATGTACAACCTCCCCCCTGGTTGTGCATGAAATCGAAGTACATTCACATGAGCATGCTTATTCAAGGGCCGAAACAACCAGGAAATAATATTAATTTGTATCTGGGGCTACTTCAAGAGGAGTTAGACACGTTATGGAAAACACCGGCCAAGACATGGGACGCCAGCAAAGGTGAGTATTTCAACATGAGAGCCGCGCTGATCACGACAGTGCAGGACTATCTCGGTTACGGATATGTGGCAGGCCAGGTGTGCCATGGATATTGCGGATGCACGCGGTGCATGGATGATACGACGTCTCAGCAGCTAACGTCAAGGAAAGATGGCGGGTCTGGGAAAATCGTGTACATGGGGCATCGAAGATGGCTTGAACAGGACGACCCGTGGAGAAACCGTGGAGATCTATTCAATGGTTACGCTGAGCATCGAGGACCTCCACGTAAGCGGAGCGGTGCCGAAATCGATGAGCTGTTGAAAAACTGGAAGGAGTGCCCCGCGCCGGGAAAGACGATGAGAAAGGCGCCGGAGCCGCTGCTGAAGGTATGGAAGACGAGGTCTGTGTTCTGGGACTTGGAGTACTGGCACAAACTCGATACACCTCATTGCCTTGATCAAATGCATATCTGTAAGAATGTCCTTGAGAGCTTGCTCGCAACACTGATGAACATGCCGGATAAGACCAAGGATGGGCCGAAGGCAAGAAAAGACTTGCAAGATTTGAAAATCAGGGAAGATCTGCACATGCCGGCCCGTAAAATGTCAGACGAGACAGAGACGGAGACAGAGGCACGGGAGAAGAAGGTCAAGAAAATAAAGAAAGAGGATTATTGCCCCCCTTCTTGCTTCACCTTAAGTCAGGCTGAGATCAATCAATTCTTTAAGTGCCTTACCGGAGTCAAAGTTAGTTCCGGTTACTGTGGCAAGATAAGCAGATATCTAGACACGGACAAGAAAAGGTTCAGCGGGATGAAGTCTCATGACTGTCATGTGATGATGACGCAGATACTACCTGTTGCCCTTAGAGGGATAATGGACAAGCACGTCCGTGACACGCTTATTGGTCTCTGCAACTTTTTCGACGTCATCTCTCGAAAGTCGATCAGTGTGAAGCAGCTCCAAAGGCTACAGGAAGAGATCGTTGTGATACTGAATGAGCTTGAGATGTACTTCCCGCCCGCGTTCTTCGACGTGATGGTGCATCTGTGTGTCCATATTGTGGATGACATAATAGACCTGGGGCCGTCATTCCTGCACAACATGATGCCGTTTGAGAGGATGAATGGGATCATCAAAGGATTCGTTCGTAACATGTCCCGTCCGGATGGAAGCATCGTCCAGGGCTATTTGGCACAAGAGTGCATCTCTTTCTGTGAGAATTTTCTATATGGCGCAGACCAGCCGCCTGGTGCTAGTGTTGGTTTGCCCGTTAACAAGCACGATGGGAGGCTCGAAGGAGATGGTCACTGCAACGGTCGCAGGGAACTGCACGTGGCATACTCAGATCGACGCAGCGACTTTGACAGAGCAAACTTGGTAGTGCTACAACACCTAGACGAGGTAGATCCTTTCGTGGCACTGCACAAAGAAATTATCGCAAAGAAGTATCGTGACCGGGGGGTATGCAGGACGGACGCCGAAGTTACTAGAGAGCACAACTCCACTTTCCTGCATTGGTTCAAAGAGCATATTATTGCTAATCCCCCGGAGGAGGGCTCTAAGGACGGATTGCTCATATACGCCTTAGCACATGGCCCCTCGCCCAACCTCGTAACCTATCAGGCATATGATATCAACGGATACACGTTCTACACGGAGGCAAAAGATATGGACAGTGATGATCAGAACTCAGGGGTGACGATGGAATGCATGACCGGCAGCGACAACGGCACAACTGAACGATTTTATGGAAGGGTCGAGGAGATCTGGGAGCTTGACTACTCTGGACTGCACAACACGACGATGTTCCGTGTCAGATGGGCTAAGAATGTCGAAAGAGAAAGCCGGATGTTCACTACCATGACTATACCCGACGCCAAGAGCGCTACCGTGAACGCTATCGCAAAAAACGAGCCATGGGTACACGCTAAGCACGTGACACAATGCTTCTTCATAACTGACCCGCGCAATCCCAGCCGTGTTGTCGTGAGGAGAGGCAAAGGAACATCATTGGAATGGATGGAGTCGCCAACGAGGAAGACTATGATCAGTACGGCAACCCAATGAGGGAAGATGACGATGATGATGAAGTATACGTCAAAAGAAGAATCAATACTACATTACCTAAGAAAAATCGTACTCCATGGAAAAGGCAAAGTCACAATGAGGGGCTCAATTATTCTTCGACGAACAAGAAGGGAAAGAAGCTGACTCAAAAACGAAAACGTCAGCACTGAGGAAACGTATGTTATGGGTCCAATGATGTGTAATATATATATATGTTCCTATTTTGTATACACACTTAGCCATTATTATGCATGAGTCCAATGATGTGTAATATATATGTTCCTATTTTGCATACATATTAACCGTCAAATGATGCAATATATATCGCCCTCCCTTCGTTCACTGCCCTCGGGAAATAAAAGTGGGATAAAATAAAGGAAAAGAAAAAGGAAAACTGGCAGTAGCGACGGTAGTAGCAGCGCGTTTTGCATAAACCGCTGCAGCTACTGAATTTAGTAGTAGCGCATTTTACCTAAACCGCTGCAGCTACTGATGTTAGTAGCAGCGCGTTTTGACGTAACGCGCTACTGCTACGTCCACTTAACCCAAAATTCTCACTCGCCCTGCTTCATCCCGCCATTTCCCCCCAAATCCCCACTCTCTCTCCCCCGTCGCACCGCCGCGCCCGACCCGGCCCCGGCGCTCGCCCCCGACTCCGCCGGCGCCGGCGCTAGCCCCCGACCCCGGCGCTCGCCCCCGTCCCGGCCCTCGACCCCGACCCCGGCGCCGGCGCTAGCCCCGACCTCGACCCCGACCCGCCGCTCGCCCCCGACCCGGCCGGCCCTCGCCCCCGACTCCGGCGCCGGCGCTCGCCCCCGACCCCGGCGCGCTCGCCCCCGACCCGTCGGCCCTCGCCTCCCTCCTCTCCCCTGCCGGCCGTCGTCGGGCCTGCCTCCTCGCCCCTGCACTCTCTGTAAACCCCCCCTCTCTGCTAGGGTTCTTCGGTTATGTTAATTAATTAGGTTATCTATTTAGTTATGAATTTAGCTAGGTTTCAAAATTAGCTGAATTTATATGCAAATTTGAACTGGACATGTGATATGTGCATATGTCATGTTTTGGACATGTCATGTTTGGAAAATGATCCGAGTGGCCTATGTTACGCCGGAATGTTGATTCATTTCCGTTCCGGTGAATTTCAGGCGCTCGATATGTCCATTTTTTAGCAAAGGTCATGCCGAAATTTCCCGTGAATAAAGGCATGATTTGTGCTACATAGTTGGCATATCGAGTGCTGGCACATAGATTTCTTTTTATGTCATTTCTCATTTATTCATACTTTTAGAAATAAATGAGGCCACTTAATCATAGGAAACATGTCGAACAACGAAGAAACTGGGCCTTCTGACCAAGATGCAGACGAGATGGATTATGAGGGTGAACAAGAGTACCTCGACTATTTGACTGCTAAGCAAGGTTTGCAGGTCGGCCTCGATGATGGTACTGACGCCGACATCGACACCGACGGCGCCGGCACCGATGGCGGCACCGAGACCGGTGGGGAAGGTACCGGCGGGGAAGGTACCGGCCCCGATGCCGCTACCGAAAAGAGGAAGCATAAGAAGCAGAGGATACGAAAACCTAACAAACTAGGGATTGGACGACTTGTGATCACAAAGATGGCACCTGGCAAGTTTGAGCCGTTAGAGCCGGAAGAACCTCGCAAGTGCTATGGGAACCAAGTAGGATGCATCCTACGGGAATGCGCGAGCATCAACGACGATGACTTAAGGAGTAAAGAACATTTGACGCAGTTGCTCCTAACGAAGTTGCACAAGAGATTCAAGTTCCCCGACCGGGATGATAACATAGAACAACCGTGGGATGATCCGAAGATGAAAAAGATTAACAATCACGCCATGGGCATGTTCAGCAATGATTTGGCCTCCTGGAAAGGGAGGGTGAAACGAGCTATTGAGGCTGATGAACCCCTGTCCAAGATTCTGGAGGAAAATCCGACACTTACGGAAGAGGAGTTCGAAAAGTTCAAGGACACTTGCGCTACCGAGGCAGCCAAGGCTAAGGCTGCGAAATTCAAAAGCCTTCAGCAAAGGAACACGGGGAAGCATCGCCTCGGAAGCCGTGGCTACCTCGGTAAAAGGCCCATATGGGATAAGGAGGACGCGGAACGTGAAGCCGCGGGTCTCCCAGACCCCTTCCCCCTTGGAGCACCTGGACTTCATCAGGGCCCGCTACAAGTGGGACAAGGAGAAAAAGGTTTTTTACACGGACAAGATCACGAGGAAATTGATTAGACTACTGGAGAAGCAACACCGGCTTGCAGCCGAAAGCCCTACTTCTCCGATGAGGCCCAAGTGGGACACCCCTCTCAACCGGGCCTTGAACGAACTTAAGGGACTCCCGTTGGACCAGCGGCCGCAATATGGTCGTGTGCACGGCGCTGGAGACGGCGCCACGTGGAAGGTGTTTTACAACGACGGCCCGGAGGCCAAGAAGCAGAAAAAGAAGTTTAGTCAGGCGGACATCGACGCAAAGGTGAAGCTTGCGGTCGAGAAAAAAGCAGCTGAGGACGCGAAAAAAGCAGCCGAGGACAAATATGAGTTGCTACAGCAGGCAGTCAATGCAGCTGTAACTGCCTGCAGAAATGATTTCGCTACTAACTTGGTTCCAGTTATCATCAACTGGGCGAAGGAAAATCCAGACAAGACGGTACATGATTTCCCGATGCCCAGTTTCGTCGCGAGCAACTCCATGAACAACAACACCATCGCACCATCACTTGCTCAAGCAACCGGGCCTCCTCTCGCAGCCGCTCCCGCTCATAGCAGCCCGTCCTCAGTCTCAGGCACGCTAGGTGGGCCTTCGTCTTGGCTGAGCTCGACGCCGTCACGGTAATTACATGTCGCACCAACATATATATATAGATAATATTCCATTTTTGTTGCCTTTCGGTTGTTTTACGCCACAGACATATGTGTTTGCAGGCGAAAGAAACCCCGTGCACCATACTCTACTTGATCAAAGGCCAGAAGGTGGACGTGGGAAAGGGGATGATAATGGACCCCTCTCAACGCACGTTCCACAACCAGCCGATCCCCGCTGGGCACTTCAGGGTTAGCTTGACCAGTGTGAAATCGGGGCACGAGGATTTGCCTCCTCCAGTACAGCATGTGGGAGCGGACGACGAGACCCCGCCGCGGATTGGAAGCTGCAAGGGTTGGGTGCTGCTATGGCCGAAGAATCTTATTCGTCTGGAGCCGGCCGAGAGCACACCAATAACTACCACACATCAACAAGCATGTGCGGAGACCACCACCCCGCCTACGCAATTACCAGCTCCTGTAGTGCCGGGTGAGAGCGGCGGACGACATGATGAAGGGGGTGCAATAGTACTGGCTGATGTAATTTCTCCTGTAGAACAGAGAATGGATGATGAGACGGAGGTCGACCCTATGGATTACCTCAATACAAACGCGTATGACTGTGACATAGATATGATGAGTCAACCATATGACGAATCGGGCTATCAGCTTGCTAATGAGGATATGGATGATATGCCCGGGCAGGGTCGTACCATGGATTGCAAAAAGTCTCTCTTCATGAAATCCTCACAGGACACGCCTGAAGATGCCGCCTCAACACAGGCTCAACTAGCCGGGCGCGAGGGTCGTTCAGTACTTAGCCCGGGAACACTTGGGCAGGGGTTAAGGAAGGGTCTGGAAGGTGTGCCCAAGAAAAAGGAGAGGAAGAGATCGGGGAAGGTAACTGCCTCCAAACAAGCCAGAGCACACAGCAGCCAGACGATGCATTCTGAAGAGCGTGTACCCGTGAAAGGTGCGGTCATGTTCCATCTCACGGGCGAGCCGATGCTACCGCCGAAACCGCTGGAGGCACTATCAGGGGATCTCAGGAGACTGCACGACCATGTGCTGTCGACTGAGAAAAGCCTACTAGCCTCAAAGGATCCAGGATATCCGACATACGCGGCTCGTGTGCCTGAGGGGAAGTGCTACGTCGACACACGGCCCGCGGAGGTGTTCTTCCTGCGGTTTGACCATATCTTTGAGATGTTTCTAACAAGGCGGCTTGATTTTACTATCGTCCGCCTTTTTGCGCTACATATGAGCTCCGTCATGAAGAGTGAAGAAGTCTCGCAAATCTGTGTGGCGGATCCGTACTACATGCACGAGTCTTTCTTGAGTCTCGGCGACTTTGAGCGTGAAACTGCTAGGGAGTACCTCCAAAACTTCATGGTACAGAATAAGGACCGGGAAATTGTCCTCGTGCCTTATCATCCAAAGTAAGTCAGTTCCGGACAACCCTTTCGTACATTTCAATCATTCCTTCTCTCTCATATGGGGAATAATTTGAGGTGTCTTTTCCCCGCAGCAACGGGCGCGCCGTCCTTATCGTTCTTTACCCGCAAGTCTCCCACGCCGTGTATTTTGACCCTTCCAGAGACTACGAGAAAAAGGACTACACCCACATAATGAATATTCTAGATGATGCTCTCCAAGGCTTCAGCTTTAGAGGTGGCCACGTGCATATCAAGAAACAAAGGAACAAGAAGATGGGTTTCGCGCATAAAACTAACTTCTCCTGCATCCATGTCCCAAAACCAAGCAAGAAGGATGGATTCTACATCGTCCATCTCATGATTCAGTTCAACACGGATCACCAAAAGCTTCGCATTAACAGCAGAAATGATGATCATATCCACAAGTGGCTAGAATCTCATGGAGAAGCGAATTATAAACTTAGAGATGACTTCTTTCGCATCCAAAGCGACATTGCGACGATCATCATGAAAGAAGTCGTCGATGAGAAGGGGATGTTCCACCACGGCCCTATATCGCGAGCTGACGTCCGAACTCGCATAGGCATGCAACGTCTAGACCTCACGCCGTTCAAGAAGCTAGGGTTCGTCCTCGATGATATGGAAGGATGGAACTTCTAGTGATTTATGATGCCGATGATGATGATATGTGTCGGTTGAACTTGTATACTTTTTGTAGCGATGAAACTTTGTGATCGTCCACGGTCCCTGCCGAACTTGCGTAACGCTACTTTGTTAGTTTGCGTACGATGACCTGCGTACCTCTAGTTAATTAATTTGCATACTGTATATGTTGCATCTAGTTGCTAACCCTTTCTTTTTCGGTGTTGCTCTAGTATATTTTGTTGCATATATATGATTGTACATCCTCTTCATGAACATGCATCTCTAACAGGTACCTAGTTTCTTGATGGCGAGATGGAAATGCTATGTCGTGTACAAAGGGAAGGTTCCGGGGGTGTACAACGAGTGGCATGAGTGTCAGGCGCAAGTGAATGGGTTCACGGGCGCCAGCCATAAAGGCTTCAAAAGCAGACAAGAAGGAGAAGCTAGTTACTTGAGGTTCACGCTAGCGCGAGAGAGGACTCGTAACCGCCACCTCATGTACTGCATAGTTCCGCTCTCACTCATAGTGATAGCACTTCTTGCGTATACCTTTGTTTAGATGGATGACGTTGTTGTAGTTGCAAGTATTCAAGACTTGCATGTATCGCTATTTTCGAGATGATGACAAGATATCACTTTGTGTTGGATGATGATTATGATGAGACTATTTGTATGTACATGCTATGATTACATTTGTGGTCTCGCAGGCATTTGTATGTGTATCATGATGACATTTCTATGTGCTAAAGATTCTTCTACAAAGCCTGTTCAAATACAAAACAAATATGCCAAAAAAAACTACTTAAATTAGCAGTAGCGAGTGTATAAAAGTTAGCAGCAGCGCCACAGTAGCAGTAGCGCGTCCAGCCAAAGAGCGCTAGCGCTACTAGCAGTAGCGAGCTTCACCTAACCACGCTGCTGCTACACTTGTGTAGCAGTAGCGCGGGTGCGCACGCGCTACTGCTATGAGTTAGCTGTAGCGCCTTATTAGTAGCGTGGGTACCCGCGCTACTGACACATCTAAAACCCGCGCTGCTGCTAGCCTTTTCCCTAGTAGTGTTACCGAGTAGCCGATAAACAGAAAAATCCTCTGATTAATTGATTAAATGGCTGATTAACTTGCCGATTAGCCAATTAATCCCCTACTCGCCAGCCAATCGAGCAGCTACCAGTTAACGATTTCCTTAAACCTGGGCACGGTACATTAACTCTCTCCTTTTTTCTTATTCCGTGAAATATCAACCAATGGGAGATGTGGGTATGCATGCTTTCAATGACTTGAGACTACCAAACATCACATGCACTGGTTAGTTCATTGCATGTAATCCTATTAAGTAGCAAAATGACATTAAGTTACCTCGCTGATAGGAATAAAACAATACACCATGTATTTATTTATAGAGGGAGTAGTACATTTTCTGTGACATGCATTACTAGATATTGCTAGTCAAGTACTAAATCCAGATGGACGTGGTAGTACTAGTAAATCCAGATGGTGGTGCTAGTACTAGTAGTAGTACTACCAATGTAGTAGCACTGTACTACCCGTTTGTCAACTTATTACGTGTTGCTCCTCACAGTGAAGTGACAAGACCCTGCGCCAGAGATGACACCTGAGTATAGGCGTCGTGTTTGGCATACCATAGTCAGCCTCACCGTTTGCAGTCACTATCATCATGGCTATAGACCTAGCCTGCTTACAACTAGCCATGTTCGACATAATTTCCCGTGCGTAGATGCCCGTGCATTGCACGGAACACCAAGATTGGGGGGTGGACGGCGCCGGCAGTGGTCATCACACCATATTTTTCAATGGCCTTCTAGATGTGGTGGGGAGGCCGATTGTGAGAGACAAGGAGTTGTTTGTAAATAGGGAACAAGTGCGGGCATCTTTTTGTAGAACTGGAGAAGTTTGGTTTGTATGCGTCAGACCTAGATCCTACGGCTATTGGTGAAAGATGGCAGGCACAACATCATCACCAACTCAGGACCTATTTGATTCGCAGGATTTTGAAAACGCAGGAATATGACATGTCAATATTACAAGTTCCAACTGATATTACAAATGTTAGGAGCAATGCTGCATCTACGAAGAGGGAATTACTAGGAGGTTTACGTAAGAATTTTCGTTACTTTAGGTGGATGCAGCATTATCGTACAAACTAAAATCCACCGCCCTGACAAGTCACTAATGGGCAAATAAGTGTTCGAGTTTCTATCCACTTGATGTTTCAAGAACAAATTCAGCTTCTGTGGAGACTTTTTCATTTAGGCTTAGACGCTTGCGGTGATCGGCACGCCATTCATTGTTGCGCTAGAGAACACCAAACCTCATTACCTTGAGCAGACTTGCCTCCAGAACAAAGAACCTGGCCAATTTAATCTCAGATGTGCCGCCTTGTTAGCCGATCAAATCAATTTCTATAAGATGGAGATCAAGGCATTCGATGAGATTGTTATAGTGCTGCACATTTTCACTTTCGGGTCTTTTTTATCTGCAAAAGAAGAGAACAGATTAGAGCAGCTGGCTGTATAAGATTGCCGTGTCATCAAGAGGTACCAATATCATTCGCTCATACGATAGGGTTGGCTGGCTAGTGATATTTTTCACTCTCTCTCTCTCTCTTTCTCTTTCCTCTCATTTACATAGGAGCATGTGAAGATCTTGGGCATTTGTTGCCTTCCATTATGTGGCCGATGCCATATTTCTCAAAAGTATGCCACATAATACACATTGACGTCAAATCAAAAGATTTTGGCACCACTCTCGCTATGTGAGAGAGTTGGCACCGCTGTGCACACAGACCCACAAATCAATCAAACCAACTACGACAGCCTCTCACTCTCCCAAAAAAGTGTTTTTATTGCCTCAGTCCTCTCTCTCTCTCTCCCACGCAGGTGTTTTTTCATTGCGTGAGTTAATTTGGCACCGGAGCAAAGTAGGTGATCCAGATTGGGGCACCAGGTGCGCAATGGAGGGGCATCGATGCCAAATGCATCACGAGTGAATTTGGCATGTGTTTTGTCTTACATAGTGGAAGGCCATTATAGCCCACTTTTGTACTACCTCATATTTAGTATAAACTTTTGACCATAGATTTACCTAAGAAAATGCCAATGCATGTCACTGAAAATTATACCATTTGAAATTATGTTCAAATACTAATCCAACGATATAGTTCTTAGTGACATGCATTAACATCTTGTCAGTTAAATCTATGGTCAAATTTTGATACTACAAAACAGGAAGAGTAAACCAGGACGGAGGTAGTACTTGCTCTTAGGGTAAGCATAGAGTTACTGGAGTAGTCTAAGTTACTTTCCACTATGATTAGCCTAGGCTACTATAGTAGTACAACAAAAAAATGATGCAGGTGATCAACTGGTGGTGATGCCAGTGTACATGTGTGCTGGTGTGTGTTGTGTGATGGGTATGCGCGAGTGCGTCCTTCTGTGCATGCCGACATGCAATGGTGAATTGTGCGCGAGTGCGTCCTTCACGCGAAAGAAGTGTGTCCTCAATGCGCCCTCAATATACTAGTGTGCGGGGTGCTACCCCGAGTGGTTTCAACTTTGTTTACTTCACCGCGTGTCATATGGGCCTCTAGTTTACTTATTTTCACCCACTGCCACATGGGCCAGGACACGAAGATACAGAACACGAGCTGACAATGGCAGCATGTGGACTGGTTGACCGGTCAACTAAACAATATATTGGGCTATATGCTAACACAATGAGCGTATAATCTGTAGGTATAGAGAGTTCGAGTGAGAGGGGAGGCCCGTCATAGATAGCAGAGAGAGGGAGAAAGAGCTACTCCCTCCGTTCGATAATGTAGTTCCAACATTTTTTTAATGTCAAACTTTTGAAACTTTGACCAAGTTTATAAAGAAATTACTAATATCTACAATATCAAAGATAAATGATAGTATGAAGTAAGTACATGTTGTCATCAATCTAATGATTGTTCCAGATGTAAATGTTTTTCTCCACATATACCTGGTCAAACTTTTCTGAGGTTTGACTTTTCAAAACATCCATATGCTTATGGACATGACAGAGTCCCTAACTAGAGAGAGAGAGAGAGAGAGAGTGAAATAGAAAGAGTGAGTGAAAAAGTGTGTGTGCATGTGTGATAGAGACATGGACAACACACGATAAAAGTAGAGAAAAAGCATGTGTGTCTTATGCAAACATATCACACATGCATCTTCGACAACGGAAGCAAGGTGAGGAGATAGTGTGTGGTTGTTTGCAACTGAGAGAGAAAGACCCCTAGCACGTGGCCAAGAGGGGTCTGACAAACAAGGGAGAGAGGTCGAGAGAGACGTACGGAGAAAATGTAGACATGGGGACGAGAGAGTGTATGTTTGTCATAGAGAGATCCCTTGGAGATCATGATGGGACTACATGGGTGGGAGATCGAGTGACAAGGTGTGTGCGCGACAGAAGATACCCCGAGAGATATCGAGATAGACGTATGGATGGAAGGAGGCAATACGTGTGTTCCTGAGGGGTAGTGAGAGATAATCATACTTAGGGGAGGAGTGCTTGCGCTATGATGGAGTGAGGGATTATGGTACTTAGGGGAGGATGCGTGTCACATAGAGAGAGAACAAGGGCGGAGAGAGTTGGATGGGTCTATATGTATAGCGCGAGCGAGACATGTGTATGTGTGAACCAGGGAGATATAAAGTTTGAGAGAGATAGAGGAGCCCCGATAAGGCTGAGTGGTGCGTCAGATAGCTGAGAGGGGGGAAGAGGTATTCCATCCACTCGATAATGCAGTGCATGTAATTTTTTTAGAAGTCAAACTTTGGAAACTTTGATCAGGTTTACGCAAATGTTATTTATATCTACAATACCAAAGATACATCATACAAAACTACTTCTCATGGTGAATCTAATGGTATATGTTTTCCGTTCTAGATGTAATTGTTTTTCTCCACGTACATGGTCAAACTTGTGATGTTTGACTTTTCAATAAATCTATATGCCATGGACCGAAGAGAGTGCCTAAGTCGAGAGATATCAAGTGCGTGTGAAGGAGAATGAGTAAGTGTGCAAAAAGAGTATGTGTTTGAAAGAGAAAGTGACATCAAACGGTAAATTAGAGAGAGTGCGTGTTTTTTCGTTTCTTATGCAAACATATCACGCATGCATCTCCGAGATAGAAAAGCGAGGCGAGGAGATACACGAAGATAGCTAGTGTGTGATTGTTTGCAATGGAGAGATACACCTCTATAGCACACGTCCAATAGAGGTCTGGCCAACAGGGAACAAAGGTCGAGAGGGACACATGGAGAACATGGACGCATGGGGAGGGAGGGAGGGTGTGTTTGTGATAGAGAGATCCCCTTGAGATCGTGAGGGGACTATATGGGTGGGAGATCGAGGGAGGTGCATGTGAGATAGAACATGCACATGTTTGTGATGGAGATTAAGATTAGCTAGTCATATACATATAGGGGGGACTATGTGTGCCTACAATTGAGTGAGAGAATGTCATACTTGGCTAGCTAGGCATGAGATTGTGTGTGTGTGCGTGTGAGATGGAGAGAGAACGAGCGAGAGAGATAGAATTTTAGATGGGCCTATCGAGTGCGAGTGAGATATGCATGTGTATGTGTGACTCAGGTAGATGGAGAGTTTGAGAGAGAGAGGGGGAAGAGCTCGAGACGACAGAGTGGTGCATGAGAGAGTTACGGCCAACGGGCCAAGGAATTTTTGTGCGTACGATCAGTTTACCCAAGATATCTAGCTTGGACTAGAGAATCATACATAGTGTGCGAGAGAGACCTATAGATGGAGTATATATGCATGCAAACTAGAAAGACCCCCCCCCCCCCACACACACACAAAGAGAGAAAGAGATGGAGAGAAAGGCAGAGGGACCAATAAGGTTTGTGTGTTGGATGTGTGCGAGAGAATTGAAGATTGTCAGCGAGAGAGAGAGAGAGAGAGAGAGATAGAGAGAGAGAGCAGGAGTCCGAGAGAGGAGGAGGTCACGTTTTATGCATCAAAGAACTTGCATTCAAATATTTAAATTGGAGAACATGTTGTCTGCAATCCACACATGAACGGATATATGCGTATATCAAACAAGTTCATTAATTTGACTTTCAACAAGTTCATGGAGTACTATAATACTGTACAACATGCTACTCGATTGAGGTGTTCAATTTTGGATTTAGTTCACTATTTTGACCTGGTGAACGAGCTATTTCATTATATTTCATTTTGGGTTTGATTCCCGTTTTTTAGTGGCTCAACTATTTGTCATTTGTTAAATCGCTAGCAACGAGCATGTAAAAACACATTACTCCTGAGCATCATCTCTCCATCTAAAAAATAAGTAGCAAGCTAATATTTCAAAATTTGATTCGAATCGACTTGGTAAGGTAGACGTGGATGCTCGTTCTCCCAAAATTTGAACAAATCGGTAAACATCTGTTGCTCGGTGGAATTCGCCCGAGCAAATAAATGGGAGATGTGAAATTACTGGCCTACGTGGGACACGCATCAATTGGCCCATTATACATCAAGGGTAGGTTCGTAACTTCATCCAAGCATGCCTTCTCCTCGGCTGAAATGACATGTGCTGAATAATTCATAAACCATGGTCGGGAAAACACGCTCTCCTCGCCCGAAATAGCACATGCCCACTATTTCGTAACACGTTCTCCTCGCCCAAAATCGCTCGCGCCCACTATTTCGAAACACGTTCTCCTCGCCCGAAATCGCTCACGCCCACTATATTTCAGAACACGCCCTCCTCGCCCGAAATCGCTCTTACCCACTATTTGGGGAGAAGCAAAGTTACTCTACTATCCCCGACCCTCAGTACAAAGACCCAATCCGAGAAGCCTAAAGGCAGGGGTAGAACTGTAACTCCACCCCCCCCCCACATTTCAGACAAATGCGTCCATAAGACATGGTTCCACTCCCCTCCCAACCCCCCCCCCCCATTCATACCTCGTGGGCGCCAAATCGCCTTCTCCCCGGAAGCTCCCTTCTCCCGAGCCGTGAAACCTCAGCCCCTCCTCCATGGCGCCCCCATCGCACCAATTTCATAGCCGCCCTCCTCCCTAATGCCGGAGAAGCTATCCATTTGCCATGGTGCACTGGGCCGTGTGCCTCTTACTCCGTGCTACTGGAGCTGCCTCAACGACGGCCGCGTGAACTGTACCGGAGCCGATTCACCCCCCTGTTGTTCACGACACCAGAGCGGCTCCGACTTCATATCCGTAAAGAGTCCCGGCGCTGCTTCCCCGTAGCCGTCGACCATCGCGACATCGCTGCTTCCCTGTTGCTGGTCGCCACCGCAACCGCGCCGGCCTCACAGACTCGGCAGCTAGAGCTGCCTACTTCACCATGCCGCCAGATAGGTTGCTCCCTCATTTCAAATCACTTTATTTAGGCGTCAGTTGTCTGAATTTTTATTCTGGGCCAATCGATTCCCAATGGAAAGCAGAACCCTCGAGGTGGCGGAGCTCCTAGGCTGCCTGTTGGCTGGTGTCTAATGTAAGGGTGCAGGGCTGCAAGTTCGCCGCAGAAGTAGCGCTTAGATGGCTATCTTAGAGTTGCATGGGTTGAAGGTACTGCCACCACCGGATCTGGATGACGGCGAGTCTTTGTGGATTGGCCCGAGGGCGGCGCAACCAGGACAGTGCGGTGGGGCGGGGAGAGGGGTTTTGTTCGGGGCCACGGACGATGCAGGTAGGCTGCTCTGCCATTGGTCGCTGGCTCTTCGGGGAAGATTCCGAATAGTGTCAGCCAGGAGGCACAAGACGGCCATCAAGCCATCCGGCGTAGATTGGACAGTACCAAAATAAAATAAAATCATGTGACCCCAATTTAGTCTTCGGTCAACAGACGTGTGACCACTGTCATACCTTGCTGTTGATCTCTTAGTGTATTTCTTCAGATCAAAGAGATGTGTCGTTCTTAACATTATGTGTTATCTGCATCTTCAGCCACACCGTCTTCCGACTCACCGCGGCTGCTCCAACAAGGGAAGCATACACCAGAAGGGAGCTATAGTCCTCACTCAACAGTTCCCTGCATAGAATGTGCGTGCCCGACATGGACAGCCACAACAACTGCAGGGCCATCGACAAGTCATCACATGATGCTCACTCCTATGGATGGCGGCCAGATAGGTTGTACCCTCATCTTACTTGTGTGCAACATCTATGGCTTTGTTATTCATCTGAGCATGAAAAATAGATTATCACATTTCACCGTATATTCATGCTGATCTCTTATGGGTCTTGTTCAGGAGTTAACGTTATGCCATAGTTCAGCTAAGATACTTGTTTTTATGTAACGTTGTTCCATAGTTATCATCCATTAGCCAATGCTATCCAATAGGCTGGTGATTATAGTATTATACCACTTCTAGTATTACCTATGTTGTTCTTTAATAGTTTTGTGTGCCATCTAGTTAATCTCGAGTACAAACGATACATATTCTGTAGCTTTCATCTGTGTTCTCCCTTTAGTTTTTGAGACCTATTGCTGCTAGTTAACCCCAGTCCTACTATTATGTCGTCTCCTACGGGCACTCATTACATAAATCTAACTACTAGTTGTCTTTCATGCATGTCAGATATAATTGCACACAATGATATATCCACAAGAACCTCACGGAGAAATGTAAAGGCCAATAAACTTGATGTCAATGATACCCAAGATGATGGAACATGTAAAGACAGTTCTTCAGAAGACTTGCAGAAAGATGATGAATCCTCTTCACCCCACAAGGTCCTTGCTCTAACTTGGCCCGTGATATGGGTACAACATGCATATAATGTCCTGGAGTGTATCTACTCTGTTGCAATGCCATGTGCTTAGCATGCTGATCATGCATGTGAATATGTCATGCCTTCCTGTTTTTCAGTACCTATTCCATTCATGATAACATGTTTTCAAATTCAAGTACTGTCATTCTACTCTGTCGCAATGCCATCTTCTTAATTTGGACATCATGCTTCTGAATATCTTATGCATTGTTATTCATCAGTATGTACTTCAATTGTCTAACATACCATGTTTTTTTACATTGAAGTGTTGTTCTAGTGCTCTGTTGCAATGACATATTAGTTTCCCAATCATACACGTGTATGTTGCCTTAGTTTTTTCTGTATGTATTCTGTTAGCATACAGTTTTACATTCAACTAGTGTTTTTGTACTGTGTTTTTCTGTCGTATTCCTAGCTCTTACACCATACTCCCTCCGTCCGGATTACATGTTGCCGAAATGGATAAAAAAGGATGTATCTAGAACTGAAATACGCCTAGACCCACCCATTTTTTCTGGATGGAGGGAATACATGTCAATATGTCATGCCTTTCTATTCTTCAGTACCTATTCCATCTCTCTGCTATAGCATGTTTTATAATTGAAGCACCATTCTTCTATACAAGGCATGCAAGGGGAAGATGACTATGTTAGAATCTAAAGGGTTACAAACAAGGTCTTTGCAAAATATCCAAACACCAGGAGATAATAAACCAACTCCAGTTTTTATAGATACTGCTCCAGCACAGAGAAACCCAACTCCTACTGATAATAAGCAGATTCCAGTGGCCAAAGAACTAGTCCGCTCCAGTCCAGCATAAATATGTCCACTCCATTCTAAGAAGCGTGTGCGTATCCTTGCATCATGAAATTTTATAGCATGCTAATCATATTTTTGACACGTTTCTTACCCATGTCTCTTTTAGAAAATAAGCTTAACAGATAAAAGAATTTTTGCACTGGTATCGTTTGTGAGGGAAGATTCTTGCAGGAATTCTCTGTGCTCCAATGCAGATGTAAGTACCTATTGTATTTCACTATATTTTTAGATTAGCATGTATTTTGTTAATAAGCGTGAATCCAACCTTTACCTGATCTAAATTTAGTTGTAGCAAAATGTATGATTAATGGCCACAATGTTGATTTTTGTAGGGAAAACTGCCTGGTAGTTTTGCATCCTGAGCTGCATGAGTGTACTATGTCATATCAGTGGGTTTGAATACTTTGGTTCTGCAGTGGGTTTTCAATGTTTTTTTTACTGTGTTGTCCTGTCGTATCCCGAGATCTTACATCATACCCCCTGCATCTGGATTACATGTCGCAAAAATGGATAAAACTGGATGTATCTAGAACTGAAATACGCCTAGACCCATCCATTTATTTCCAGATGGAGGGAATACATGTCAAAATGTCATGCCTTTCTGTTCTTCAGTACCTATTCCATCTCTGCTGTAGCATGTTTTATTATTGAAGCACTATTCTTCTATATAAGGCATGCAAGGGGAAGACGACTATGTTAGAATCTGAAGGGTTACAAACCAGGTCTTTGCAAAAGATACAAACGCGAGGTGATAATAAACCAACTCCATTTTTCATTGATACAGCTCCAGCACAGAGAAACCCAACTCCCACTGATAATAAGAAGATTCTAGTGGCCAAAGAACTAGTCTGCTCCAGTCCATCAAAAGAATGTCAACTCCATTCTAAGAATCGTGTGCATATCCTCGCATCATGAAATTTTATAGCATTCTGATAATATTTTCTACATGTTTCTTACCTATCTTTCTTCTAGAAAATAAGGTTAAATGATAGAAGACTTCCTTCATTGGGATTGTATTCGAGGAAGATATCTTGCGGGAATTCTCTGTGCTCCAATGCTGATGTAAGTACCTGTTGTATATCACTATATTTTTACATCAGCATGTATTTTGTTCATCAGCGTGAATCCAACCTTTATCTGATCTAAAATTAGTTGTAGCAAAATGTTAAAGGCGCCAATATTGATTTTTGTAAAGAAAATTGCCTGGTAGTTTTGCATACTGAGCTGCATGAGTTTACTATCTCATATCATGCACATTACTGAATTGTAGTGCTTCTTTGGTTGCCCATTCATTCATTGTGTCAGTGTTGCTTTCGTATTACCTTACCTGGCTGATGATAGTTGTACCATATTTTGTTAATTTGGTGTAGGCTAGTTGCCCAAACGTTCATTGTGTCAATAATAGCAATGCTAGTGTGTTAATTTGGTGCAGGCTACTGAAGATAAGAAGACAAACTCTGAAAACAGCAAGGCAACCCCATTGTTTCTTTCCAATAAATCTAGGCCAGGTAATATGGCAATAACTCATGATTAATCTATTTGGTTCCCCTCCTTTTTTATCTTATGATGCAGTGGTCGAGACACTCTCCACTATCAATAATACAAGCCTTCGAAAATCGCCATATGAATATGTCCAGTATCCTCCATCTTGAATGCAACGGAAAAAATGTATGTTTCTGAAACAATTAATGGCTGAAACAATGATGGAAATGGTGGGGGAATCAGAGATGCAGATTCGTGCGCAATGACAACTGATCAATGTTTTCAGAGACACTGTAGCAAACCAGCAAGAACTTGCCCACATGCTTATGGGCGTCATCCGTGCTGAGGTTGCAGATTGTGATGTTGTAGATTCTTAGGTTCTGTTCATTTATTTGCACTGGCATCAATCTGTGGTTGCCCAGTGGATGTAACTTCCTGTAATATATGTTGGATGTGAAAAACATTTTTCCCTGTATGTCGTACCTTTGCTTGATCGGTTTTGGTCCTGTGCATAATTGCTCATCGTAATGGGCTCAAATTATCTAATTTGGCCTAAAGACATGTACAAAATTTAGTGGGCCCATTAAGTAAATGCGCCATTACCAGGCCGAAAGTTAATGGTCGGTCCTCTTACCTCCCGGGTCGATAACAGGCCAACATCGAAGCGGGCAACAGGTTTGCCCATTTGATTTCATGAGCGGTTAAGAGGTTGTTACTAAGTTCGGGGTACATATGGTCCAACTATACTATGGGCCTTTAGCAGGCCGAAAGAGACAACGGTCTTGTACTAGACCATGATGAGCATGGGCCGCTAAGAGGATGAAAGTCAGGTCGTATTGTAAATGGCCCAACTATGTTGTGGACCTTTAGCAGGACGAAAGAGAAACCGGGCTGGTATGGAACCAGGAAGGGCATGGGTCGTTAAAAGGCCAAAACTCAGGTCCGACTACAAATGGCCCAACTCATTTATGGTCCATTAACAGGCTGAAAGGCACAAAGGGTCGGGAATTGGCCCAACACTTAAATGGGTCGCTAAAAGGCCAAAACTCAGGTCCGACTACAAATGGCCCAACTGATTTATGGGTCGCCAACAGGCTGAAAGTTACACCAGGCCGTAAATTGGCCCAACACTTAAATGGGTCGCTAAAAGGCCAAAACCCAGGTCCGACTACAAATGGCCCAACTGATTTATGGGCCATCAACAGGCTGAAAGACACACCGGGCCAAAAATTAGCCATCATTTAAATGGGTCGCTAAAAGGCCGAAAGATGTACACCCTGTAAATTGGCCCATCCATTGAATGGGCCGTTAGCAGGCCGAAATCTCCTCGGGCCGATATTGAGCCCAAATATATAGCGGGCTATTAACGGGATCGAACTAACGATGGGCTGCAATGGTATCATATCTTTAACGGGCTGTTGAATGGCCGAATTGGCACATCTCGTATGGGCCGTGGGCTTAAATGGACCTAACACAAATAGGCCTTATATGGGCCGGCCTACTAATTTTTACTGGGCCGGCCTTTTTCACCGGAATGGGCCACTAATGGGCCATGCCATGTGTCGACCTATCATAGGCGCCTCCCGTCCAATGAGTGGATGACATCTGTTCCAACGATGAGGCAACATGTGTTTCCTCCAGCCAATGATGATTTTACACGTGGAAAATCCCCATTGGTCTGGGCTGTTAACGTGTTATCGGATCCAAAACCGGACCCCGATAGCTAAACGGCGTCCCGTTATGGTGGATGCCACGTGTCGGTCATCCTTGACGAAAGCACTTATGTGACGCGGGATTTATCATCACGGAAGTGGACACTTCTGTGATGATAATTTTGGTAATGTCATGGAACACTTCCACGACAGCACATGTATGACTATCTTGATTCTGTCATAAAATAGTCATGGATGTACATGCATGACAAAAAACGCAACCTACTGTGACAAACACATATCATCATGGAAGTGTATTTTTTGTAGTGTTGTAGGCTAATTCAGAGTCTATGGTCGCCAAATTGAGACAAGTCGCTAATGGTTTTGACTTTAAGGTCCATTCATTTGACAAATACGACATCAACGGGTATCGCTTTCGTACCTTCGGCAAAGAGCTATCTATGGCCGACCGAAAGTCTACAAATTGGTGTGTCTCTGCCACCGGCGAAGTAGGTAGCGAGTATTATGGGAGAGTTGAAGAAATTTATGAACTTCTATTCTATGGTGAAAACCCACCGAACGTTGTAGTCTTCAAATGTTATTGGTTCTAGCCGAAGGAGACTAGAAGGACTCATGAACATATTGGTCTAGTTGAAATAAAACAAAGCACCCATTTAGATGTTCCCTATGTCTATATTAAGGCTGAACATGCGACCCAAGTTTTCTATCTACCGTGGGCCTGCCGAACTGATCCAAATCTGAATGGTTGGGATGTCGTTTATGAACTGCCCCCACGTGTTAGATCACCTCCCCCCAATGAATAGGATTATGAAGCTCACATTAACCCAGACAAAGATGAAGGAGAATTCTTCCAAGAAACACGTCTTTCCAAAAAACGTTTCAAGAACCGCTCTACTTCACCCCAGAACATTGAAGTAGACAGCGATAGTGAATCCGACATCACCCTTGAGCCAGAACAGGAAGAGCCGGAACAAGAAGAGGTTATTGCTATGGATGACCTGTCAATGCTTGATATATTACATAAAGGTGGCCTTCCACATGTTGATGCCGCTGAACCCGATGAGCATGTCATTCATGATAGTGATGATGATGATGATGCATTTATTGATCCCAGAGTATATATAGACGATCAAGATTATTATTATTAGTTCATGTCAGGTATCCAATTTGTATTATATATATATATTGTTAGTTCATGTTAGGTATTCAAATTTTTTAGGTTGTTCTTGATGATGATACACTTAATTTATATACATATTATTATTCATGTCGGTATTAATTTTTATTATGTTGTACTAATTTCATTTACTCGTTGTCATGGTAGGTGTTGCAAGATGGTGGGCGAGGGTCCAGACCACTCCGATGCTCCTTCTTTGTCGGCGCATGGTGGAAGGGGTACTTCCATTACACCCCTGTCTCTCCGGAAAGTGTTGCACAATAGTATGAATACACTGGTGGGCGCTACTTCGTCGACGTCGTTGCCCACCGGGAGAGGAGGCCGAGGAGGGAAGAAGAGAGGAGGTCGGGGAGAACGTGGCCGTTGGAGAGTTAGGCAGGCTCCTACGCCTTCCTCGCCGCCACCCCTAGCTGATTCGCCCGAGAACATGACTGGCAGGATGGACACCTCTGAGGAGGAGGCTATGCGGACTCCGGTCCACGACCCTCGGGACGACAGGCCTTTGGCCCACGAGACTCCGGACCAGGGTACGTCCCAGGAGACATCCGGATGGGGTACATGGCGAATCCGCCTGAGGGGCCGAGTGGCCATGCTGAGGGTGGTAGGGATCTGGTTGATTGCGAGGGCAAGGTGGTTGACGGGGCCACCGTCTACCAGCGTGGTTGTAAACGGCTCCCGCCCATGCCAGCGAGCCACGAGCAAAGGTGGTTGATTTTCCCTGATGGGGAGAGGTAAGTGCATTTAATCTTTTTGTACCTTTTGCCATGATGTTTCTTCAAATATATCTAATGCGTTGGCCTTGTCATACTGCAGGGGTTGGTACCATGCTCCGGATATCCACAGGCTCAATACCGTCCTTGGTGTGCTTTGCTGGCAAAACTTCCTGGGGTTTTCACGTTGCCCGGTGAGTGTCAGCTTCCACAGATAGGATTGAGCTGGGAGCACTACTTGGCTGCCCTGGCCTCGCTTGAGGAGATGATCGACGATGTCTTGTGCCACAGGAGGGCAGACCTGGTGATCAGAAAGTTTTGGGTAATTTCTCCATTACACAATTAAAAATATTCAAATAGCTAGTTATTGTACTGATCAATGTTGTCTCGTTTGATTGCAGACCTTCTACAGGTGTGAGGAGAGATACGAGGAGGCCACGGCATAGGTTATCAATGCAGGTTGTTTGAGATTACTAAGCCTCGCGTGGTATTAAGAAGATCAAGTCAGCGTGCCGCGAGAAGTTTTTGCAGAAGGAGCAGTACATGACGGTAATTACCTATTCTTAAGGCCTTGTACTTAGTTTCTTTTATTTGATTCATAGGCGTAGCACTCAAGTTTCTGTTTACTAACTTAGGTGCCCCGAGATGGTCTGCGGATCAGATGGATTGTTGGGAGGCGTTGGTGGATGAGTGGTGCTAAGACCAATGGCTAGCCCTCCACAACAATGCTAAGGACCGGTGTGCCCAAATGGAAGGTGTGCCACACCATCAAGGCAGCACAAACTTATACCAGTTCGGGTGGAACTGGGCATGTGGTTTTCTTCATGATTCATGCAATTGATTCTTCATGCTATCTTGAGCCCCTTAATTACTAATTTACTCTGTTCCTCTCTATTAGGAGCGACACAATAAGGTGGAGGTGCTAGAGGTGTACGACCTCTATGCCATCGCCCATATTGCCTCATACAAGAAGCTCAAGGCATTCTGTGACTCTGACCTCGATCATCCAGAGAACTTCACCAACATATCCTCCCACAACAAGCTCGTGAAGTACAGAGACGAAGGGAAGCCAAGGAAAGGGGCAGACTTTAACCCAAGCCAGGGTCCCATTGATCCAGAGCAGGTGAAGATATCTGGTGGCGAGAGGTCCGATGTCTCGATAGCCATTGGATATGGACTTATATGTGGTCCTCGTACTCTTCCGGAGATCAAGGCATGCCAGTCGAGCTCCACTCCTGAGATAAGACCTCGTCAACGTCCATTCGAGCTCGCCATCGAGGTTAGTTTATACGGACTCAGCTATCTTTCCTCCATTACATTGTGTGTGCGGCCATCGATGATTACAACGCTAACAAGGAGTGGTGTTGCAAGCTGCTCTATAGAGAGAGAGAGAGACAGAGAGACAGAGACAGAGAGAGAGAGAGAGAGAGAACCCAGGCGCTTCTGTCGGAGAGGGACCCGTAGGCAGCAGAGAAGGAGCGGGAGTCGGTGGAGAGGACTGCTAGGATGTTGGAGGAGGAGAGGGCATGGAATGACAAGCAGAACCGGGCCATGTACGAGATCCTAGTGGTAAGTTTCTTCTGCATATTCTCCAAATCATGCAGTTAATGTTAGTTTCATTACTAACTAGTATGACTGACCCGTCAAAACCAAATGTGCAGTCTGTGTGTGAGAAGACTAGTCAGACCCCTCCGCCGATGCCAGTCATTGCTCCGGGGACCACACTGAGTTTCATTTGAATGGTCATTAGTTACTAGTCTTAACATTTCAGTGTCATCATGCTAACGAGACATTGCAAATGATCTTTGGTGCAGCGTAACTCCAGACAAGCATCACATGATCCTTCTCCAGGTGGTACCGGCACGAGCAACCCCGGTGCTTCACCTTCGTGATGAGGGTAAGTTTCCTATAGTGTTTTTCTTAACAAATGCATAATGACCTAGACTTAGCTTTATTTACTCCAATATGCTTACCATAATGACCTAGACTTAGCTTATTTTCCTCCAAAATGAAATAATAATCTTACTTAGCTCCAAAATGATCAATTTTACCTAAGTTAGCTGTAAAATGATCTATACTTAGCTTTGTTTCCTCCAAAATGACCTAAGTTAGCAATAATATGCTAAGTAGGCTCTAATATGCTTAGTTACCTAAATTTGCTCAATAATGACATACACTTAGCTTACTTATGTCAAAAATAGCATAATTAGCTTACTTAGGTCAAAAATGGCATAACAACCTTGGTAACCTCATAAATGTCATATACTTAGCTTATTTTCCTCCAAAATGACATAATAAGCTTACTTAGCTCCAAAATCATCAATTTTACCTAAGTTAGCTCCAAAATATACTAAGTTAGATGTAATATGCTTAGGTGCCTAGGTTAGGTTAATAATGACCTTTACTTAGCTTACTTATGTAAAAAATGGCATAATATGCTTAGTTAACAAAAAAATGGCATAATTACCTAGGTTAGCTCCAAAATGATCCATTTTACCTAAGTTAGTTCCAAAATGATCCATTTTACCTAGGTTAGCTCCAAAATGATCTATTTTACGTAAGTTAGCTCCAAAATGATCCATTTTACCTAAGTTACCTCCAAAATGGTCCATTTTAGCCAAGTTAGCTCTTAAATGATCCATTTGACCGAAGTTACCTCATAAATGATCCATTTGACCTAGGTTAGCTCTAAAATGATCCATTTTACCAAAGTTAGCTCCAAAATGATCCATTTTACCTAAGTTAGCTCCAAAATGATCCATTTTAGCTAAGTTAGCTCATAAATGATCCATTTTACCTAAGTTAGCTAATAAATGATCCATTTTACCTAAGTTAGCTCATAAATGATCCATTTTACCTAAGTTGCTCATGAATGTTCCATTTTACCTAAGTTAGCTCATAAATGTCATTTTTACCTAAGTTGGCTCATAAATGGCATATACTTCTTCTTCTTCTTCATTTTCTTGGTCTTCTTCTTCTAGTCTTGTTCTTCTAACTGTCTTATTTCCCATTTTGCAGATTTCATTCACTTCACGGAAGCTTGCATTAATGGAGTGCTTGTTTTCCCTTTATGTTTTTCTTTTGTATCTACGAACAATGTGGAACTTACTATATGGATGAAACTATTGTAATATGTATGGATGGAACTTGCTATGTATGGTTGGATGGAACTATGTATGTATGATGAAACTTATGTGTTGGATATCTCATATGTTTGCTGTCGAATTTCCCTGTGATATATATATATATATATATATATATATATATATATTGCTATGAAAATTATTGGATATAAGAAAAACAGAATAAAAAGGGGCAATGCAGGCTCTTTGCCATCTGCCATCAACGGCAAAGGGGTCTTTACCGTCTACCACAGACAGCAAAGAGGCCACGTCGCAGCAACTTGTGCAACCTGGGAGCTGACCCATTTGGTCACTTTGCCATCTGTGGCAGACGGCAAAGCCTAGGGTGGTTTGCTGTCTGTGGCAGATGGCAAAGGCTGGGGTGGCTTGCCATCTATGGCAGACGACAAAGAGCGGGGAGGGCATGACACG
Source organism: Triticum aestivum (assembly GCF_018294505.1). Classification (NCBI taxonomy): domain Eukaryota; kingdom Viridiplantae; phylum Streptophyta; class Magnoliopsida; order Poales; family Poaceae; genus Triticum; species Triticum aestivum. The sequence goes on along the minus strand of NC_057798.1, from coordinate 274,824,324 downwards.
TCTGCTGACGTCAGATGGCAGATGGCAAAGGGGAGGGCATGTTTGCCATCTGCTAGCAGATGGCAAAGCCTCCCGTTAGCCACCTAACGTGGCTAACGTCTGTTATTTTGCCATCCACCTTCTTTGCCGTCTGCTTCCCTAGGAAAGCTGACGACAAATGTCTATGTCATCCGCTACGTGAAAACAGACGGCAAAGAAGCTGTTTAGCGTAACTTACTGTGCCGGGCATGTTTGTCGTCTGTGGCTGACAACAAAGACCTTTGTCGTCAGCTTTCTGGTCATGGTAGAGGGCAAATCAGCTGATTCTTGTAGTGTATCTTCCTCAAGACAGCCAACATGCCTACCTATTATGGCATTTCCATAGCCATTCCGAGATATATTGTCATGCAATTTCCACCGTTTTGTCACATGACTTGTGTGTCCATCATCATATTGCTTTGCATGATCATATAGAGATGGCATGATATACATGGCACAACCACCATTCATCATAAAGGAGATATGCCCTAGACGCAATAATAAAGTTATTATTTTATATTCCTTATTCATGATGAAGATTTATTATTCATGCTAGAATTGTATTGATCGGAAACCTAAATACATGTGTGAATACATATACAAATACCATGTCCCTAGTAAGCCTCTACTACACAAGCTTGTTGATCAAAGATGGTTAAGGTTTGCTAACCATTGACATGAGTTGTCATTTGATAACGGGATCACGTCATTAGGAGAATGATGTGATGGACAAGACCGATCCGTTATCTTAGCATAATGATCATTCATTTTTATAGCTATTGCTTTCTTCATGTCACATACATATTCTGTCGACTATGAGATTATGCAACTCCTGGATACCGGACGAATGCCTTGTGTGCTATCAAACGTCACAACGTAACTAGGTGATTATAAAGATGCTCTATAGGTATCTTCTAAGGTGTTTGTTGATTTGTCACTCCGAGTATCGGAGAGGTATCTCTGGGCCCTTTCGATAATACACATCATAAGCTTGCAAGAAAATGGACAACGAGTTAGTCATGAGGTGATGTATTACGGAACAAGTAAAGAGACTAGCCGGCAACGATATTGAAGTAGGTATGAAGATACCGACGATCGAATCTCGGGCAAGTAACATACCGATGGACAAAGGGAATTACGTAACCTGTCATAACGGTTCGACAGGTAAAGATCTTCGTAGAATAAGTAGGGTCCAATATGGGCATCTAGGTTTCGCTATTGATTATTAACCAGAGAGGTGTCTCGGTCATGTCTACATAGATCTCGAACCCGTAGGGTCCGCACGCTTAATGTTCGATGACGATATAGTATCATATGAGTTATGTGATTTGGTGACCGTGTTTTGTTCGGAGTCCCGGATGAGATCACGGAAATGACAAGCAGTCTCAAAACAGTCGAGAGGTAAAGATTGATATATAGGACGATGGTATTTGGACATCGGAAGTGTTTCGGGTGGTACCGGGTACTTATCGGGTCACCAGAAGGGGTTCCAGGTAGCCCCGGTAGGTTTTTGGGCCTTATGGGCCAAACGGGGAAGAGCACACCAGCCCCGAAGGGGCTGGTGCGCCCCTCTACCCCCTTCCCATGCACGAAAGGAGGGAGGGAAGGAAAAGGGGAGGCGCCCTATGGCAGCCATCTCCTTTTTCTTTCCCCCTCATGTCCAAATAAGGAAAGGGGGCATAGGGCAAGGTAGCGGCCCTAGGGATACCGCCAGGTCTCTTGGGGCGCCCTAGGGGCTGCCTCTTCCTCTCCCACCTATATATACATGGGGAGGAGCGCCACACAAGAACACAACATTGTCTTAGCTGTCGGCATTCTAGATGTGGGGGTAGCCAGGCTTACCTACCTGCGGCCCACCACGTGGCTCCATCGACGGCCTGGTGTAGCCCAGCTTCGGCATCAACAACTCAAGACCCTCGTGAGGGGCCAACCTTGCAAGGAGTACGATGCCAAGACCCCCGAGGGGATCGACCTCTTCAGGTTGGCTCCCGGGGGTGGAGATTTCTATGCAAGGTGCACCTTACGAGGCTCAGCTGACGTGAGCCATGACGACCAAGGCCAGGTGGGCGCCAGCACGCGCAGAGCGCTAGTTTCCTCTTTAGTGCAAGGGAGGCAAGCCGCGGGCGTGGAGTCCTGAGGAAACAGCCAAAGGTTTCCCTACTGGTGCAACCAGACCAAGACCGCCAGGACGATACGACGGAGGTCATCACCGAGCCAACCACAGCGTCATGACCAGAGGATTTTCACAGGCGAAGACTACTATTGTCATGATAAGGTGTACTACTTGTCCCCTTTCAAATCCGGCCGTTGTGGGATCCCTTCCCGCCAACATTTGGGAAGAGGACCAAGGCCACTATAAATAGGACTTAGCCACCACCATAGAGGGGCATCTAGTTGACATCCCACCAGCACTCTTGAGCTCAAGAACACCTCACCTCCTGAGGCCAGTTCATCGACTCTACTAGTTCATCCTTAGCCCTTTGAGGCAATCCACCAAAATGCTGGAGTAGGGTATTACACTGCAAGGTGGCCCGCACCAGGATAAAATGTGGTGTCTCTTTGTCTCTTCGAGCTCGTCGCGCTAGGCTTTGGAGAATCGTGAGTAGGCAGGCTGGGTAGGTTGAGATTTCCGTAGGCACCCCAGAGTTCGAACCTCACAAGGGTTTGCGGAACCCGTAATCTGACATTTGGTGCACCAGGTAGGGGTGCGTCGGATCTTCTCTTCTGTCGATCGATGCACCATCACTCCGACAACTCCATGGCCAACGCGCACCGATTCTCACGCCGAGTGTCGGGCCGCAGTCGCCGCTCACATTGCCCAGACGGTTCCGGCGGGCAATGGGTGCGCTCGTCGTGCTCCGTCTTCGATGGCCAACACCGCCACAGGCCCTGTCGGACACGAGGAGCAAGCTTCTTCACTACACCCTTCAGTGCGCCGCGACGGCCGCACCACTATTCCATCACTGACTATGGCAGCTTCGTCCTCCTACGCACCCCATGGCCCAGCGAATGCACAAGACGCTCTGCTCATGGCGCGGGAGCTCCTTTGGTACCGCCCAGTCAAAGACTTCTACGAGGAGTGGCTCGAGCGGATCGCTGAGCTTGTCAACACGGCCGGGGTCTCCGTCGCACCGGCCCACTCCCTGCCTCAGCAGCCACCTGCGGCGGGCGACGTGGCTCACGGGGCTCCTCCACCACCTCCGGCCCAGGGCATCATCATCGAGCCAAGGCATGTGGTTCCGTGACGCGACCCACCACGCCAAGCGCCTGCGAGGGAAGAAGTGAGTGTCGGTGTTCTAGGAACGATGGTCCCCAGACTTGCCTACCTGCGGCCAGTGGCGTGGCTCAAGGGGTGGACCAATACGGCCCGTCTACATCAACCTAAGCTAAAGACCCTTGCGAGGGGCCAAGCCTCGCGGGGCGTACAACGCAAGGCTTCCTCAGGGGCGGCCTCACCAGGCAGGCTCGCGAGGAGGTGAAGAGATCAAGGCAAGGAGTACCTCACGAGGTGCTCGTGACGCAAGCCATGACGGTGCAGTGTCCTCGTTTCCTCTTTGGTGCAAAGGGAGCAAGCGCAGGCGTGGAGTACCGAGGCATCAAGCAAAGGTCACCATATCGGTGCAACAAGACCAAGACCAGCAGGACGGTAGGACGGACGTCACTGTGGAGCCCAAGACGGCGTCATCGCCAGCGCCATTGGCAGTCGAAGACCAACTTTAGTCAGGATAAATTGTACTAGTTGCCCCCCTTCAAAATGGTCGTTGTTGGCTCCCTTCACGCTCAGTATTTGGGGAGAGGGCCGGGGCCTCTATATATAGAGATAGCCACCACAGTAGAAGGCATCGAGATCTCACCTAGAGCTAAGAGAGACGGAGTCATTCCTCTCCAAGCACACCAGCTCAAGAACACCCCTCGCGAGGCTATTCTTCCTCTGTACTATTCATCATCGGCCCCAGAGGCAATCCACGACCACACACTAGAGTAAGGTATTACACCATAACGGTGGCCCGAACTAGTATAAACCTTGTGTCCCTTGTGTTGTTCATCGTGTAGCTTAGATTCGCGGTGAGGTGTTGGAACATGGATTGGTAGGGAGTAGATCTTCGTGCGCACCCCACAGTTCGAACCTTAAGGGTTTTGCCATAACCCGATATTTGACATTTGGCGCGCTAGGTAGGGGTGCACCGAAATCCTCTTTCCGCGGTTCCGCGTTCCATCGCTTCGTCGCATCAATGGCGGATGCTCGCCGAGCTCGTGCCGAGCGTTGGGCTGCTCTTGCCGCCTGCGGCACCCAGACGGCTCCTGTTGGTGGGCCTCCTCATTGTTCTCCGTCGCCTGCTGCCAGTGCCGCCACCGGCCCGGCGGGGAATGAGCAGCAAGCGTCGTTGCTGCATCCCTTGGTGCGGCGGGAAGGCCGCACCACCACTCCATTGCTAACTCCAGCTGGTTCGTCGTCTCACGCTCGTCGCACTCCCACGGACGTTCATGCCACATTCCTCCTGGCACGTGAGCTCCTACACTACCATCTCGTCGATGACCTCTACGAGGATTGGCTCGCTCGCATCACCGAGCTCGTCAGCGCCGCAGGGGTCTCTCTTGCATCGTCCCTCTCGCTGCCTCGCCCTCCGTCCTGCATGGGCGATGCAGCTCGGGAGGGGCCTCCGCCACCTCCTCCCCAAGAAGGTGCCCTGGCTCCAAGGTGTGCGGCCCCTGGACGAGACCCATCGCGTCCAGTGCCTGTGCGACAAGAAAGAAGCAGCCAAGAAATCCCTCGGCACCAAGAAGGTGTTCACGTGCTCCCTGCTCCAGCACGTCAAGACCGCCTTCCTGCGCCAACACGTCAAGACCCCGCGCTGCCCCTGGCGGCGGCACGCGGGAATCTCCAAGAGCAAGCCCCGCTTCTGCAAAGGGCTCCGGTAGCCACCGCAGGCTCCTGCACCTTCACCACCGAGCTACGCGGTGTCGCCTGGCCGGGCAAGTTCAAGCCAGATCTGCCTCCTCGCTACGACGGCACTGCCGACCCCGCGGTGTTCCTGCAGCTCTACGAGCTGGGCGTGGAGGCGGACAACCGAGACGAAAAGGTCATGGCGAACTGGTTTCCCATGGCGCTCAAGGATGGTGCCCGCACCTGGCTCCTGAACCTGCCTCCCGGCTTGTCACGCCCAATATGCGACCCTATCCTAAAGGAACTCAAGGGTCCCACCAAGGATAGAAGCGCATATTGGAGACGCTTTTGCAAGGTGGATATCATTACATCGTACCATTACATAATAGTTGGGGATACATACATAAGGCACAAATGCACCAAGAATACATCAACATCATACAAGAGATCAACATGCGACTACGGATGAAACACAAACAGAAACTCAAACGACATCCACCCTGCTAACCCAGGCTGCCGACGCGGAACCTATCCCCTGATCAAAGAAGAAGCAGAAGAAGAACTCCAAAACAAGCAAGCATCGCTCTCACGTCATGATCATCGTATAACCTGTACCTGCAACTGTTGTTGTAGTAATCTGAGAGCCACGAGGACTCAGCAATCCCATTACCATGGGTATCAATACTAGCAAAGCTTAATGGGTAAAGGAAGGGGTAAAGTGGTGAGGTTGCAGCAACGGCTAAGCAAAGTATGGTGGCTAACTTACGCAAATAAAAGCGAGAAGAGAAGCAAATGGAACGGTCGTGAACCTTGCAATGATCAAGAAGTGATCCTGAACTCCTACTTACGTCAAACATAACCCAAAACCGTTTTCACTTCCCGGACTCCGCCGAAAAGAGACCATCACGGCTACACACTTGGTTGATGTGTTTTAATTCGAATCTGGTGTCATGTTCTCTACAATCGGTTATTAACAAATTCCCATCTGCCACATAACCACGGGCACGGCTCTCGAAAGTTTATACCCTGCAGGGGTGTCCCAACTTAGCCCATCACAAGCTCTCACGGTCAACGAAGGATATTCCTTCTCCCAGGAACACCCGATCAGTCTCGGAATCCAGGTTTACAAGACATTTCGACAATGGTAAAACAAGACCAGGAAGACCGCCCGGATGTGCCGACAAATCCCGATAGGAGCTGCACATATCTCTTTCTCAAGGCACACCGGATGAGCAATCTGTACAACCTAGACAAATCCCGATAGGAGTTGCACATATCTTGTAGGTGATAGATAGTTTTATGACAAGATAAATGATAACAAACAACAAGTAAATAAAGTAAATAAGGTGCAGGAAGGTGGACCAATCCTTTATGTAGCAAAGGATAAGCCTGGACAATTTCTAATAATGAGAAAGGAGCTCCGAAGGACACATTGGGAATTATCGTCAAGCTAGTTTACATCACGTTCATATGATTCGCGTTCGGTACTTTGATAATTTGATATGTGGGTGGACCGGTACTTGGGTACTGCCCTTACTTGGACAAGCATCCCACTTATGATTAACTCCTATTGCAAGCATCCGCAACTACAACAAAAGTATTAAGGTAAACCTAACCATATAATGAAACATGTGGATCCAAATCAGCCCCTAACGAAGCAACGCATAAACTAGGGTTTAAGCTTCTGTCACTCTAGCAACCCATCATCTACTTATTACTTCCCTATGCCCTCCTCTATGCCCAATAATGGTGAAGTGTAATGTAGTCGACGTTCACATGACACCACTAGAGGAGAAGACAACATACATCTCATCAAAATATCGAACGAATACCAAATTCACATGACTCCTAATAGCAAGACTTCTCCCATGTCCTCGGGAACAAACGTAACAACTCACAAAGCATATTCATGTTCATAATCAGAGGTGTAATAATATGCATTAAGGATCTGAACATATGATCTTCCACCAAGTAAACCAATAAGTATCAACTACAAGGAGTAATCAACACTACTAGCAACCCACAGGTACCAATTTGTGGTTTTGGATACAAGACTCGATACAAGAGATGAACTAGGGTTTCAGAGGAGATGGTGCTGGTGAAGATGTTGATGGAGATTGACCCCTTCCCGATGAGAGGATCGTTGGTGATGACGTTGGTGATGATTTCCCCCTCCCGGAGGGAAGTGTCCCCGGCAGAACAGCTCTGCCAGAGCCCTAGATTGGTTCCACCAAGGTTCCGCCTCGTGGCGGCGGAGTTTCGTCCCATAATCTTGCCCACGGTTTTTTGCTAGGGTAAAAGTGATGATATAGCAGAAGATGGACGCCGGAGGCCCACCAGGGGGCCCAGGAGATAGGGGGCGCGCCCTATAGGGGGGGCGCCCCCCTGTCTCCTAGACAGGGTGTGGGCCCCCTGGCCTATTTCTTTCACTCAGAAATTATTATAAATCCCAAAAAGTTGTTTCGTGGAGTTTCAGGACTTTTGGAGTTGTGCGGAATAGGTTTCCAACGTTTGCTCCTTTTCCAGCCAGAATTCCAGCTGTCGGCATTCCCCCTCTTAATGGTAAACCTTGTAAAATAAGAGAGAATAGCCATAAGTAATGAGATATAATGTGTAATAACATCCCATAATGCAATAAATATTGATATAAAAGCATGATGCAAAATGGATGTATCAACTCCCCCAAGCTTAGACCTCGCTTGTCCTCAAGCGGAAGTCGAAATCGAAGAATAAGTCCACATGTTTAGAGATAGAGGTGTCGATAAAAATAAAATATGGACATGAGGGCATCATGATCATTCTAATAACAGCAACATATATAGATTTTGTCATATGATTTCCTATGCTCAAGTAACAAGCAATTCACAATGTCAAGTATGGTTCAAAAACTTCATTGGGAACTAACAAACTATAATCTCAGTCATTGAAGCAATTGCAATTTACCGTAAGATCAGAAAGAATCAATAAAAGAGCTTTTCAGCAAGCTCACATACTCAACTATCTCGTAGACCTCTGCAATTGCTAACACTCACACAGTACTTGTGGTTATGGAGTTTCAGCGGGACACTGAGAAACATAGGAGCTTATTGTGTTGCCTCCCAACGTATTCACCTTTAGGTGATGTCAACAATAATAGCCCATGCTAACAAACATCCAATTGGATATGTATATCATGATCTTTCAAACACGAAGAGCTTGCCAAAGGATAAAATGAAAAAGGGAAAGGTGAGGATCACCTTGACTCGAGCATAAAGTAAAAACATAAAGTAAAAGATAGGCCCTTCGCAGAGGGAAGCAGAGGTTGTAATGCGCGATTAGGGTTGATGCATAAAATCTTAATGCAAAAGAACGTCACTTTATATTGCCCCTTGTATGTGGACCTTTATTATGAAGTCCGTCGCTTTTATTACTTCCACAACAAGTTCATACAAAGCTTATTTTCTCCGCACTAATAAGTCGTACATAATTAGAGAGCAATTTTTATTGCTTGCACCGATGACATCTTACTTGAAGGATCTTACTCAATCCATAGGTAGATATGGTGGACTCTCATGGCAAAACTGGGTTTAAGGGTAATTGGAAGCACAAGTAGTATTTCTAATTGGTGCTAGGAATTTGGCGAGCATGAGGGGTAAAGGCAAGCTCAACATGTTCGGAAGGTCAAAGACAACATACTTCAACTAAGATGTGAGAAAACATAAACCATTACGTTGTCTTCCTTGTCCATCGTCAACTCTTTTAGCATGTCATACTTAATGAGTGCTCACAATCATAAAAGATGTCCAAGATAGTGTATTTATATGTGAACCTCTCTTGCCTTATTACTTCCTATTAATTGCAACGATGACCAAGGCTACGTTCATCAACTCCCAACAATTTTTATGCCTCATACTTTCCATGTGTGAAGTTATCACGATCCATAAGATCAATATGAACTCTTTTATTCTTTTTATTCTTTCTCAAGATCATAACACATAGCAAAGCCCTTGACTCAACACTAATCTTTATTATAGATAGCTCGCGGACTCGAATACAAAAAGAGATCACAAAGCAAAACTCAAAGTACTTGATATCAAAACTTCAATCTACTAGATTAGGATACTACTAAAAGGATCGAACTAAATAAAGTAGTAAAGATAGGAGTGTGATGGTGATATGATACCGGGGCACCACCCCCAAGCTTGGCGGTTGCCAAGGGGAGTACCCATACCCATGTCATTATTTCCTCGGAGGTGATGGAGGTGGTGATGATGACGGTGGATAATCGCACATTGAGCATAAAAGCTCCTCCAACTTGCGGATAATGCCCTTAAGCCCAGCAATATGATCCTTCAACAGAATATTCTCCTGTGTGAGATACTTGTTATGTATGCGAGCTAACTCAATCATCTTGAAAGCTTCAATCTCTGTTGGAGTAAAGAGGTTAGGTAAAGGTTGAGGGATATCTTCTTCTTTCACCGCCGGGGCTTGAACCTCCATGGCTTCCTTGATCCCTTCATCCTTGTTGATCTCTTCTGGTTCTTCTCTTTTCAGCTCTATCTTCAAAAGCCAAGCATCCTTGTCTTCATTGTTGGTGGAGGGTGAAGCCATGGCACTCTAAATCTGCAACGGAAACAGCTCGAAACGAAAAGAGAGGATATTTGCATGATACGGTGGTCAAAACCTTCGGGAGTATATATAATGAATTTTTACTGACCAAAATACGTAATGTGCAAGAAAACGGAGTCCGAGAAGCACACGTGGTGCTCACGAGACAGGGGGGCATGCCCTCCACTCTCGTGGGAGCCTCGTGTCCCTTTCGGACTACTTCTTTCTTCCTCAAATTCTTAAATATTCCAAAACTGATAAAAATTGCCATTGGAGCTGTTTTTGAGTCGGTTTACTTACCGTACCACATACCTATGCCTTTTCGGAGTCTGGAACGTTCTGAAAAGTGTCCCTTATGTATTCCTCAAGGGTTACGGTTTCAATAATATTAGTTTCAACATTGATCGGATTACCTAAAATATAATGTTTAATTCTTTGACCGTTTACCACCCTCGGATTTGTGCCTTTGAAGTTGTTGATTTTTATGGCACCAGAACGATAGACCTCCTCGATAATGTAGGGACCCTCCCATTTTGAGAGAAATTTTCCTGCAAAATATCTTAAACGAGAGTTGAATAATAACACATAATCTCCTATGTTAAACTCACGCTTTTGTATCCTCTTATCACGCCAGCGTTTGACTCTTACTTTGAAAAGCTTGGCATTCTCATAGGCTTGGGTTCTCCATTCATCAAGTGAGCTAATATCGAATAACCTCTTCTCATCGGCTAGTTTGAAGTCATAATTGAGCTCTTTAATAGCCCAATATGCTTTATGTTCAAGTTCAAGAGGTAAATGACACGCGTTTCCATAAACCATCTTATAAGGAGACATAACCATAGGATTTTTGTATGTAGTTCTATAGGCCCATAATGCATCATCATGTTTTTTGGACCAATTCTTTCTAGATCTATTCACAGTCTTTTGCAAAATCAATTTGAGCTCTCTATTGCTCAACTCTACTTGACCACTAGATTGCGGATGATAAGGAGATGCTATTCTATGATTGACATCATACTTAGCGAGCATCTTACGGAAAGCACCATGAATAAAATGTGAACCACCGTCAGTCATTAGGTATCTAGGGACTCCAAACCTCGGAAAAATAACTTATTTAAGCATTTTAATAGAATTGTTATGATCAGTACTACTAGTTGGAATAGCTTCTACCCACTTAGTAACGTAATCAACAACAACTAAAATATGTGTATAACCATTAGAGGCAGGAAAAGGTCCCATATAGTCAAAGCCCCAAACATCAAACGGTTCAATAACAAGAGAATAATTCATAGGCATTTCTTGATGTCTACTAATGTTACCTATTCTTTGACATTCATCACAAGATAAGACAAACTTACGAGCATCTTTGAAGAGAGTAGGCCAATAAAAACCAGATTGTAGTACCTTGTGTGCAGTTCTATCTCCAGCGTGGTGTCCTCCATAAGATTCAGAGTGACACTTGCGTAGGATCTGTTCCTGTTCATGCTCAGGCACATAACGTCTAATAACACCATCTACTCCTTCTTTATAAAGGTGTTGATCATCCCAGAAGTAATGTCTTAAATCATAAAAGAACTTTTTCTTTTGCTGGTATGTGAAACTAGGCGGTAAATATTTATCAACAATGTAATTAGCATAATCAGCATACCAAGGAGCAATATGAGAAGCATTAACGACTGCTAATTGTTCATCAGGAAAGCTATCGTTAATAGGCAGTGGGTCATCAAGAACATTCTCTAACCTAGACAAGTTATCTGCAACGGGGTTCTCAACTCCTTTTCTATCAATAATATACAAGTCAAATTCTTGGAGCAAGAGAACCCATCTAATGAGTCTAGGCTTGGCATCTTTCTTTTCCATAAGATATTTAATAGCAGCATGATGAGTGTGAATAGTAACTTTGGAATCAACAATATAAGGTCTAAACTTATCACATGCAAACACAACTGCTAAGAACTCTTTTTCACTAGTAGCATAATTTCTCTGGGCAGTATCAAGAGTCTTACTAGCATACTGCATAACATTCAATTTCTTATCAACTCTTTGCCCTAAAACAGCACCTATAGCATAGTCACTAGCATTGCACATAATTTCAAAAGGTAAATTCCAGTCAGGTGGCTAAACAATAGGTGTAGTGATCAAAGCTTTATTATGCACTTCAAATGCTTCTACACAATCATCATCAAAGACAAAAGGAATATATTTTTGCAATAAATTAGTCAGAGGCCTAGAGAATTTAGAAAAGTCCTTAATGAACCTCCTATAAAAGCCGGCATGACCAAGAAAACTTCTTATACCTTTTATGTCCTTGGGACATGGCATCTTTTCAATAGCATCAACTTTGGCTTTATCAACTTCAATACCTCTCTCAAAGATCTTGTGCCCCAAGACGATGCCTTCGTTAACCATAAAGTGACACTTTTCCCAATTCAGGACGAGACTAGTGTCTTCGCATCTCTGCAAAACTTGATCAAGGTTGCTCAAACAATCATCAAAAGAGGATCCATAGACAGAGAAGTCATCCATGAATACCTCACAAATCTTTTCACAAAAATTAGAGAATATAGCCATCATGCATCTTTGAAAGGTAGCAGGTGCATTACATAAACCAAAAGGCATACATCTATAAGCAAAAGTACAAAAAGGGCAAGTAAAAGTAGTTTTAGATTGATCCTTCGCGGACACAGGTATCTGAGAGAAACTAGAATAACAATCTAGAGAGCAAAAATGTGTGTGTTTGGATAGCCTTTCTACTATTTGATCAATAAAAGGTAAAGGGTAATGATCTTTCTTGGTAGCTTTATTTAACTTACGGAAATCAATTACCATCCTATAACATGTAGTAATTCTTTGCAGGATCAATTCATCTTTATCATTAGGAACGACGGTAATACCTCCCATTTTAGGGACACAATGAACAGGGCTTACCCATTCACTATCAGCAACGGGATAAATAATACCTAACTCAAGGAGCTTTAGTATCTCTTTTCTTACCACTTCCTTCATCTTGGGATTTAATCGTCTTTGAGGATCTCTAACTGGTTTGGCATCGTCCTCCAATGTAATTTTGTGTTGACATAACGTGGGACTAACGCCCTTAGGATCATCCAGAGTATATCCAATAGCTGCTCGGTGCTTCTTCAGAGGTTTCAATAATCTTTCTTCTTCCTTCTCTGAAAGGTTAGCGCTAATCATAACAGGATATATTTGTTTTTCATCAAGATAAGCATACTTGAGATTATCTGGTAATGGTTTGAGTTCAAACACGGGATCACCCTTGGGTGGAGGGGGATCCCCAAGAATTTCAATGGGAAGGTTATGTTTCAGCGTAGGTTCCTGTTTAAGGAACACTTCATCTATTTCTTCCCTTTCCTTCATAAACATATCGTGCATAATTCAACGGGTTTAATGGTATCCCTATTAGCAAGCTTAATAGTAACATCAATGTCTTCTAATTCAACGGGTGCAATGTCGTGCATAATTTCTTTATATAAATCATAAGGGATAGCGCTAGCACTAGCACCCATATCACATAAACCATGATAACAATGATCTCCTATTTTAACAGAAATAACAGGTCTGCCTACGACAGGACTACGTGTCTTAGTATCTGGCCTAGCAATATTAGCAGTCTCACCACACAAAGAAATAACATGCCCATCTAAGTCCTCATCCAAGAGATCTTTAACCATAGCAATACTAGGTTCAACATTAATTTGCTCAGGAGGTGTATAAGTCCTAGTATAACTCTTAAGAACAACAGTCGAAGCTTTAGCATGATCCTTTATCCTAACGGGAAAAGGAGGTCTTTCAACATAAGCAGTAGGAACAATAGGATCACTATAAGTAATAGTCTTTTCTTCGACTGTAATAGGTGCAACTACTTTCACTTCAACAGGAGGATTATATTTAAACCACTTCTCTTTAGGGAGATCAACGTGAGTAGCAAATGATTCACAGAAGGAAGCTACAATCTCAGAGTCAAGTCCATACTTAGCGCTAAATCCACGAAAAACATCGGTATCCATAAAAGATTTAACACAATCGAACTTAGGTGTCATACCTGACTCCTTACCATCGTCGGAACCCCAATCCTCAGAGTTGCGCTTAATTCTTTCCAATAAGTCCCATTTGAAATCAATAGTCTTCAGCATATAAGAACCAGCAGAGGAAGTATCAAGCAGGTTGCGATTATCAAGAGAAAGCCAAGCATAAAAATTCTGAATAATCATTTCCCGAGAGAGCTCATGATTGGGGCATGAATATAACATTGACTTAAGCCTACCCCAAGCTTGAGCGATGCTTTCTCCTTCGCGAGGCCAGAATTATAATGTAATAACGATCATGATGAACAAGATGCATAGGATAGAACTTCTGGTGAAATTCCAAATTCAATCGCTTATAATTCCAAGATCTCGTGTCATCACATAGCCTATACCATGTCGATGCATCTCCCTTCAAAGATAAAGGGAAGACCTTCCTTTTGACAACATCATTGGGAATACCTGCAAGCTTAAATAATCCACAAACTTCATCCACAAAGATAAGGTGTAAATCGGGATGCAATGTTCCATCTCCTGCAAATGGTTTAGCTAGCAGTTTCTCTATCATACCCGAAGGAATCTCAAAGTGAATATTTTCATAAAGTTCACCATGTTGAGGAGCGACTCTTTGCTCTTCTAGTTGGGGTGAAGATACCCCAAACAAGCCCCTCAAAGGATTAGTTTCCATAGTGACAGGTAACAGAAAATTTCAGCACACTAAATAAATGTTTCCTTACCAAGTTCCACTCACCAAAAGCGCTAGACTCCCCGGCAACGGCGCCAGAATAGAGTCTCAATGACCCAAAAGTGTAGGGGATCTATCGTAGTCCTTTCGATAAGTAAGAGTGTTGAACCCAACAAGGAGCAGAAGGAAATGATAAGCGGTTTCAGTAAGGTTTTCTGCAAGCACTGAAATTGTAGGTGATAGATAGTTTTATGACAAGATAAATGATAACGATTAACAAGAAAATAAAGTAAATAAGGTGCAGCAAGGTGGCCCAATCCTTTATGTAGCAAAGGATAAGCCTGAACAATTTCTAATAATGATAAAGGAGCTCCCGAGGACACATTGTGAATTATCGTCAAGCTAGTTTTCATCACGTTCATATGATTCACATTCGGTACTTTGATAATTTGATATGTGGGTGGACCGGTACTTGGGTACTGCCCTTACTTGGACAAGCATCCCACTTATGATTAACTCCTATTGCAAGCATCCGCAACTACAACAAAAGTATTAAGGTAAACCTAACCATAGCATGAAACATGGGGATCCAAATCAGCCCCTAATGAAGCAACGCATAAACTAGGGTTTAAGCTTCTGTCACTCTAGAAACCCATCATCTACTTATTAGTTCCATATGCCCTCCTCTAGGCCCAATAATGGTGAAGTGTCATGTAGTCGACGTTCACATGACACGACTAGAGGAGAAGACAACATACATCTCATCAAAATATCGAACGAATACCAAATTCACATGACTACTAATAGCAAGACTTATCCCATGTCCTTGGGAACAAACGTAACTACTCACAAAGCATATTTATGTTCATAATCAGAGGTGTAATAATATGCATTAAGGATCTGAACATATGATCTTCCCAAGTAAACCAATAAGTATCAACTACAAGGAGTAATCAACACTACTAGCAACCCACAGGTACCAATTTGTGGTTTTGGATACAAGATTGGATACAAGAGATGAACTAGGGTTTGAGAGGAGATGGTGCTGGTGAAGATGTTGATGGAGATTGACCCCTTCCCGATGAGAGGATCGTTGGTGATGACGTTGGTGATGATTTCCCCCTCCCGGAGGGGAGTATCCCCGGCAGAACAGCTCCGCCAAAGCCCTAGATTGGTTCCGCCAAGGTTCCGCCTCGTGGCGGCGGAGTTTCGTCCCGTAAGCTTGCCCACGATTTTCTCCAGGGTAAAAGTGATGATATAGAAGAAGATGGATGCCGGAGGCCCACCAGGGGGCCCAGGAGATAGGGGGCGCGCCCTATAGGGGGGGGCGCCCCTGTCTCTTGGACAAGGTGTGGGCCCCCTGGCCTAGTTCTTTTGCTCAGAAATTCTTATAAATCCCAAAAACTTGTTTCGTGGAGTTTCAGGACTTTTGGAGTTGTGCAGAATAGGTATCCAACGTTTGCTCCTTTTCCAGCCAGAATTCCAGCTGCCGACATTCCCCCGCTTAATGGTAAACCTTGTAAAATAAGAGAGAATAGCCATAAGTAATGAGATATAATGTGTAATAACAACCCATAATGCAATAAATATTGATATAAAAGCATGATGCAAAATGGACGTATCAATGAGGGGCGGTTTTCGCCCACACGATCGTGATCGAACGGCGGAGAGCATGGAGGGGGTTTAGATGGGCTAGGTGGGCTGCGTGACGGGTTGCTGGGTTGCAAGAGAAAAGGTGGTTTCGGGGTTACACGGTTAACCGTTGGGGCATCAAATGACCTCCAAATGCAACGAAATTTGACAGGCGGTCTATCGATGGTATACCAGGGCACTCAGCAAATCTCGGCCCATTCCGAGAACGTTTTTCTCCCGCTCACGAAACAAGATCTAAGAGGTGCGATGGGCGCATGCGAGTGTGTCTGTGCTCAGAACAGACAATGGAGAGAACTGACAGAACCCGAACAGATGCATGTTTTGAAAAAAATACAGATGAAATGCAGATGATGACATGGCAAAGTGCAACACGCAGGCAAATGACATGGCAATAACGACGAATAGCTGGAAGACACCTCGCGCATCGGATCCGGGGCGTTACAACTCTCCTCCACTAACAAGATATCTCGTCCCGAGATCTTAGGAATGAGACGGAAGAGAAAGAGGATGAGGTGAAGTAAGAACGCACGCGAAAAGATGAACAAAGTCGAGAGCACTTGGGTAGAAAAGATAAATGACGAATATGACGAGAATCAAAGCTCATGGAATAAGACAGACTCTGAAACCACACCGGTTAGAACAAGATAGAAAAGGAATGAATAAAAGAATTTGGGAAGCACTCCGACCTAAAATGGAAGGATTAGAACATGAACTTCACAAGATGGGATAGCACTTGATGAGATGAACAATGCAATGCCTCCGGAAGAATTGAAAGAATGGAATGAAAAGAACTTAGAAGGAAGGATTGAACGGAGTTGTTTAGAAAATCAACAACGAAAGAATAAGCTTGTTGTGGACTTATCAAAAACATGTCAAAACTTGACGTGAAATTATACCACACCCAAATGTCTGAAAAGCTGAGAAGAACGAAGAAATGCAAAACTCCACTTCGAAAGAAAACAGAGAATTATTTGCACTTCGAGACGCGAGAAGAAAATATACTTGAACTCCTCCAACAAAATCTTGATGAACTCTTGAAGAATGAATTAAGTCATGAAGAACCACCAGGAAGAACTCCGGTGACAAAAGGATGATGAGATAGAATGAAGGATGAAATTATAAGATGAGCCTTGTGATGATTTTGATGGAGGTTCCGACGAAATGGCCGAGGAAATTTGAACTCCGGAAAAGAAAAGATGAAAAACACTTGGAACTAGAATTTATTCCTCAAGAACAAACTCTGAAGGAAGGGATTACTTGACGACGACGAAGTAAGAATAAGAATTACTTTATGCTTATCCTCATCCAATTTAATTGATGACAAGCGGATTTGCCATGCAACTTATTCCCCTTGAAAAGGATTGAGGAGTATATCGCGCCACCTTTAGGAAGGTCTTCAATGAACCACCGTTAGCATTCGAAAGAACGAATGGATTAAAATGATAATCAAGGAAAAGAATCTTGAACGAACCACCGTAAGAATTTGAAAATGACTGATGAAAGAGAATGAATCACCAGGAAGAATTAGAAGAACCAATATGCTGGAGGGGATTTAGATGCCAAAGAACAAGGAGATCATGAGCTGATTAAAGAACACTTGAGCGACGCACCGGGATAATTGGATAACGGTAGCTGAAATGTGAGGACGAAGGATTCTTTTGGAACGATGGCCTCTGGTGAAAGGAAACGGGAAAACAACTTCTGACATACTCCGGATGGTTAATAAAAGAATATCTGACAAATGTAATAATTTGATAGGATAATATGAAGCTAGAACCACAAATCTTCGAGAGAACGGGCAAGATTTAGAGGAAAACCTCTTCTTCAATCTTCGAATGACGATGAGAATCACCACCAAAATTACTGAGATACTCCGGAAGAATGAAAAAGAAGAAGGGTTGAACCAAAGATGAGAATAATTTGAAAGCGACCTTGGAGATGGCATCTGACAGGTGAAATTCATTCTTACGTCAAACTCGAAAAGAATTAGGAATGGCTCCGGAATAATTAGAAGAGTCAGGTAAGATCCTGGGAAAAGAACTGTGGGTTAGGGCCCACTAAAAGAAAACACCGTTGAAAAGGACTGTTGAAGAGATAGATGATGCACCGGAACACTTAAAATATTTGAATGAGGTGACAACCTCAAATTAATTCAAACACAGACGAATTCCCTGAGATGTCTTGAGCACTCTGGAAGGATAAACTGGCGAGAGGCGAACGAGCAGGGCAAACACTTGATACAAGGAAAGAATACGATCAACCAAAAAACTTGAATTGAGTCCACCGGAAAAGAAAAAGAGATGAAGAATGTCGAACAAAATGAGAATTCGCCAGTTGAAACAATTGACGAAAGGCTGAAGAGGCTCCACATGAATGAAATTGATGGTCGAGAGAGACTCAGACTCCGGGAAGAAAAAGGATGGGAGGGAGGGAAAACAAAGGCAACTGGAAGGGAGAACCGAGGAATATCTTGAAGAGACAACACCGATTGAAAGAATGCAAAGGCTTCGCACGAGTAGAATGGATACTCGATTACGGGCTCCGGCTCCGAGAAGAAAAAGGGGTGGGCGGCTGGAAAAAAGAAAACAACTGAGGATTGAACTTGGCAACGATGAAGAGGCTCGAGTCAACTTGACGAGAAATGCACCGGATGAAAAGAGATGAGAACCAACGAACGAAAAGCTAACCACGTGATCCTAAAGAAAAATTTGAAGGGGAAGAGGAGTAATTCAAAACACCTACATCAAGATTCCTCACCAGAGCAACGACGGGGCTGAGGAGTAAAAAGAATTCCTACTCTCCGATATTACTAGACTGCGAAAAGTTTTCTTCTTGACTCGACAACGACCAAACTACACGATCAATCAAGGGGGCTCCTATGGTTGGTCGAGGCTCTGATACCAATTTGTCACTCCCAATATGCGACCCTATCCTAAAGGAACTCGAGGGTCGCACCAAGGATAGAAGCGCATATTGGAGACGCTTTTGCAAGGTGGATATCATTACATCGTACCATCGCATAATAGTTGGGGATACGTACATAAGGCACAAACGCCCCAAGAATACATCAACATCATACAAGAGATCAACATCTGACTACGGATGAAACACAAATAGAAACTCAAACGACATCCACCCTGCTAACCCAAGCTGCCAACCTGGAACCTATCCCCTGATCGAAGAAGAAGCAAAAGAAGAACTCCAAAACAAGCAAGCATCGCTCTCGCGTCATGATCATCGCATAACCTATACCTGCAACTGTTGTTGTAGTAATCTGTGAGCCACGAGGACTCAGCAATCCCATTACCATGGGTATCAAGACTAGCAAAGCTAAATGGGTAAAGGAAGGGGTAAAGTGGTGAGGTTGCAGCAGCGCTAAGCAAAGTATGGTGGCTAAATTACGCAAATAAGAGCGAGAAGAGAAGCAAACGGAACGGTCGTGAAGCTTGCAATGATCAAGAAGTGATCCTGAACTCCTACTTACGTCAAACATAACCCAAAATCGTGTTCACTTCCCGGACTCCGCCGAAAAGAGACCATCACGGCTACACACACGGTTGATGCGTTTTATGTCGAATCTAGTGTCAAGTTCTCTACAACCGGATATTAACAAATTGCATCTACCACATAACCGCGGGCATGGCTCTCGAAAGTTTATACCCTGCAGGGGTGTCCCAACTTAGCCCATCACAAGCTCTCACGGTCAACGAAGGATATTTCTTCTCCCAGGAAGACCCGAAAAGTCTCGGAATCCCGGTTTACAAGACATTTCGACAATGGTAAAACAGGCCCAGCAAGACCGCCCGGATGTGCCGACAAATCGCGATAGGAGCTGCACATATCTCGTTCTCAGGGCACACCGGATGAGCAATCCGTACAACTAAAACCAGACCTCAAGTTTCCTTGAGGGGGCGCTGCAAAGGGCTCGAGTTTGGACCAACACTCATAGGAGCACTAGCCCCGGGGGGGGGGGGTAAATAAAGATGGCCCTCGGGCTCCGGAAACCCAAGGGAAAAAGGCTTAGGTAGGCAAATGGTAAAACCAAGGTTAGGCCTTGCTGGAGGAGTTTTATTCAAAGAGAACTGTCAAGGGGGTCCCATAAATCACCCAACTGCGTAAGGAATGCAAAATCAAGGAACATAACACCGGTATGATGGAAACTAGAAGACAAACGGACGTAGTCGAACGAATCCTCACAACTCCAGAACGAAACCGAAGCTAACGAGAGAAGCAATCCGGAAAGAAGCAAACAACATGGTAAACACACAACACATAGACATGGCATGATGCTCAACCAAGTATGATGCATGAAAAAGCTACATGCAGCTACTCATGGCAAGATATGATGCATACAAGAGCAACATATCAAAGCAAGTTTAAATGAGGCCGGAAACAACATATAATAAATCCGGTAAGTCCTCATATGCAAATATCGAAATTGGTCAAGATCTGAATAAACCTTAAGTTGAAGTTGTTAAACAGTAAGTTAAAATGCACCAGGATGATCTGCACGAAATTCTAGTCAAGTTACATATAAAGTTCAATTAGTTCGGAGCTACGGCCTAGAAGATATGAGCAAAACAAGTTAAACATGGCATTGATGCAAAATGCATACAAACATCAAGAAAACACACACAAAACATGGATGCAACAAGGTAACATGAAACTACATGCAAAACTAAGCAAGTTTCATATACAGCACACTCAGAACGGATCAACGGTTCAACACATACACATGAAACAAGTTTAAAGGACAAGCTGTCTAAAACAGCAACCAATAGTAGGAATACAATTTTATAGAGCTAAGCATGGCAATAGCATAGTCATAGGGCGCATGGATCACTAGCAACACTCATGGCAAAACTGAACTTAATGTTAGCAGGCTGACAGGAACATTATTTAGCAATTTGAGAGCAAGATTACAACAAGCTACAGAAGGCTATAAATGCAACCAACGACACGGACGGATAGAGCATGACATGTAAAACAAAACATCCTTAGTGAACATCTCCAGATTATGCATAGAATGACTTGTAGCAGCAGGTTTACATAGCATCATGATATACCAGATTCAGCCTAGCAAAACAGTAACAACAATTACCCTACTTCACAAGCTTGATGCACTGACGACAAGGCACACAAAAATACATGGATTGCACCACTGTAACGATAGCATGATGTAGCTCAATACTCATGTAGACATCAAGCTCATAGGATGCACACACAAAATGCAATGAAAAAGACAAAACAACAAGTTATAACAGTCTCAGCAGGTTAATATCATTTAGCACTCTTGCAACGATGATTAGGGCATCAAGATGAACTCAAACAAGCATGGCACAGTGGAACAAAATGAAGAGAATCTCACAATGAACCTTTTGATATATCATTCACTCAAATTGGATCACCATGCAAAAAGTTACAACCTCACGAACATGCACACATAAAGATAAAATCCTGGGACGGTGAAATTTTACCCCGTGAAAACTGGACGAGGAAATCCCGAAATGGAGGGATCCGGGCACGGGAGATCCATTTGGTTGGGCGTCTTGGTGCATCTCATCCACCTTGCGGGTTCCGGGCCGGATCTCGCCGGATCCGGCCGGAGTTTTCGCCGGAGACGGCCGGACTTGCGGGGGACAGTGGCCGGAGTGGAGAGGAGCAGTGAGCGGTGGTGCTCAGGGCACGACCGGAGCTGGCGGGGCACGAGGGCGGTGGCGTGGCCGGAGGAGGCCGCGCACTGCGGGAGCGCGGGCTGCGGCGCAGGGCGGCGAGCCAGCGGCGGCGGAGGTCGGCGCCGGCGAGCATCGGTGAAGGAGCGGGGCGGCGGAGGCGCTCCTGGCCGAGGCGGGGAGGCTGGCGAGGGAGCAAAGCGCGGCGGCGGCGAGGCGCTCCGAGCTCGCGGGCGTCGCGCTGGAGGGCGTGGCGCCGGAGAGCGGCGGCGGACGGCGGTGCAAAGGGCGGCGGGGCGGAGCGCTGCTGAGGCGGCGGGGCAGGAGGACGGTGGCGGGGGCATGGGCTCCCTCGGGGCCGGCGCGGCCCGAGGAGGGCCCGATCTGGGCTTCGCGGGCCCGGCGGCGGGGCGCGGTGGCTAGCGGCGGAGGAGACATGTGGCGGCGGCGGATTTGCTGCGGGGCGGTGGCTGGACGTGTCCGGCCGTCGACGGACATGTCCGGCAGCGCGTAAGGTGGAAGTAGCTAGGGTTAGGGGATTCATCCGCGAATTTCGGGGGAGGGTGTGTTTATATAGGTAGAGGGAGCTAGGAGGTTCCAAATGAGGAGCAGTTTTTTCCCATACCATCGTGATCGAACGGCGGAGAGCGTGGAGGGGGTTTAGATGGGCTAGGTGGGCTGCGTGACGGGTTGCTGGGCTGCAAGAGAAAAGGTAGTTTCGGGGTGACACGGTTAAGCGTTGGGGCATCAAACGACCTCCAAATGGAACAAAATTTGACAGGCGGTCTATTGGTGATATACCAAGGCCACTCGGCAAATCTCGGCCCATTCCGAGAACATTTTTCTCCCGCTCACGAAACAAGATCTAAGAGGTGCGACGGGCGCATGCGAGTGTGTCTGTGCTCAGAACGAACAACGGAGAGAACCGGCGGAACCCGAACGGATACAAGTTTTGAAAAACATGCAGATGAAATGCAGATGATGACATGGCAAAGTGCAGCACGCAAGCAAATAACATGGCAACAACAACAAATAGCTGGAAGACACCTGGCGCATCGGATCCGGGGCGTTACACGGCTCGATCTCCTCTTGGGACAAGATGCGTCGCCGCTTCATCGCCAACTTCCCGGGCACTCCCGACCGTCCTCCAGTCATTAGTGACCTACGCCACATCAAGCAGCAGCCGAGAGAGACCTTGCAGAAGTACATCAAGCGCTTCAACAACGCTCGCCTCAAGATTCCCAAGGTGACCGAGGAGGCCATCATCTCAGCGTTCTCTGACGACGTCCGCGACATCAAGATGAAGGAGGAACTCGCCATCCACGAGGATCTGTGCACATCCCTGGAGCTGTTCAACCTGGGGACCAAGTGCGCAAGAGCTGAGGAGGGGCGCCTCTCCCTCCTCGAGATTCCATCTGCAGATCCAAAAGAGAAGAAAGCCAAGGCCAAGGACGTGAAGCGCAAAGGAGCAGCCGTGCTCGCAGCAGAACCAGACATGAAGCATGGCAGGGACCAGCCGGAGTCGTCCAAGGGAAACCGATTTTGCGCCTACCACAACCTCTACACCCCACAACACCAATGAATTCCAGGAGCTCAGAGCCGTTCGAGAAGGACGCATCGGTCGACGCCCCGAGCTCAACGACCGGGGCTACGGCCGAGGAGGAGGAAGAGGTGGAGGACGATGGGACGACCAAGGCCTTTGCTAGGAGTAGCATGACCGCCCTCGCGAGGATCGCTGGCAGGACCAACCTCGTGAGGGGGCTTGGAGGGATCAGCCTCGTGAGGATCGCCCGCAGGGCAACGCAGGCCTTCCTCCTCTGCCACCACCGCCAAGAAGGAATGACGACCACCACCAGGACAAGGGGGCTGGGGGCTTCCAGGAGCCACGTACTATCGCTTGCATCTTGGGTGACGCCCATGCCCCAGCCTCTCAGCGCATCTTCAAGAAGTTTGCTCGCGAGGTGAACGCAGTCCTCCCCAAGCTCGAGGCCATGCACCCTCTCAGGTGGTCCACGTGCGTCATCACGTTCAGCTCAGCGGATCAGCTCAAGTGTGCGGCTACAGCTGGCATCCTCCCAATGCTTTGTTCCCCAGTCATCAGCAATGTGCAAGTTACTAGGACCCTCATCGATGGCGGCGCAAGACCCACGTTCTGTCCGTCGAGACGTTCAACAACCTCCAAGTGCCTTATGATCAACTCCATCCAACCAAGCCTTTCTCGGGAGTCACTGACGGCTCCACCACTCCCATAGGGCAGGTTCGCCTCACTGTCTCTTTCGGATAGCGCAAGAACTACCGCTACCTATACGTCGCCATCGACAAGTTCACCAAAAGGGCGGAGGTGGAGGTCGTCCGCACCATCCCGGCTTGTTCTGCAGTTAAATTCATCAAGGGCCTCGTGAGCCGATTTGGGGTCCCTAATCGCATCATCACCGACAATGGTTCGCAGTTCACCAGCAATCTCTTCAAAACATATTGTTCTAACCATGGAACGCAGATATGCTACACTTCGGTGGCACATCCCCGGAGTAACGGCCAGGCTAAACGCGCCAACAAAGAGGTCCTGAAAGGCCTCAAAACCAGGACCTTCAAGAAGAAGCTGGAGGTCTTCGGCAGGGGCTGGTATGATGAGCTCCAGTCCGTGTTGTGGTCCATCCGCACTACCTCCACCGAGTAAACTGGCGAGACCCCGTTCTTCCTCGTCTATGGAGCAGAGGCAGTCCACCTTCACGAGGTTAGGCATCACTCCACGCGGGTCCTAGCATTTGATGAAGCACAGCAGGACGCCATGCGGGGGATGGACCTCGTGCTGGGGGAGGAGCACCACAGGGAGGCCGCACTATGAGCAGCAAGATAACAGCAGGCGCTGCGGAGGTATCATTGCCGCCACATCCGCCCCAGGACTCTTGAGGTAGGTGACCTTGTGCTTAGGCGGGTGCTCTCCAGGGAAGGGCTGCACAAGCTCTCGCCCATGTGGGAGGGCTCGTTCAAGGTTGTTCATGTTTCCAGGCCTGGCGCCGCGCGCCTGGAGACCAAGGAAGGGGTGCCCATTCCAAACCATTGGAACATTCAGCACCTCCGGAGGTTCTACCCTTGAAGTAAGGCCCAGTGCCGGTAAAGAAGGCCCGGTGCCTGTGAAGAAGGCCCAGTGCCTGTAAAGAAGGCCCGACGCCTGTGAAGCTCGCCGCCGTAAGAAAGGCCCGGTGCGTGTGAAGCTCGCCGCCCGTGACACTCTCACGTAATAATGAGTTGGGGCTGTACACGCCCCGGAGTATCTGGAGTGCCGCCCTTGGGCCTGGGGGCTCCTGCCCATGCCCAGTGGCAGCACTTAGCTCCGCGTTGGTGAGAAGATGTCGAAGACTAGACTAGGTGCCGGACGCGGCTTTTGATTTGCTTTCCGTAGTTGGCTTGTTCTCCCTTGCTTGAAACTTTGTTGGAGTTGCTTCTAGTGTTGTTTGTTGTACCCTGCCCTTGACTCTCTGTCTTTGGTTTTCGCCCGGCTCGTTCTTTCTTTCGCAAGCCTCGCGAGGGGGCTATGCGGGCACCCTCGTGAGCCCTTTCTCACCTGATTTCGTGAGGCTCCCTCACTCGAGTTCACAGCGGGAGCACCCCTCCCGGTCCATGCAGATAGAGGCAAAGGTGTCCCGTCTTTTCATGAGATGATGGATATCACTTTGGTGGAAGCCGACTTTGACGATCCGACTACGAACGTGGACGTCGCGCCTTAGAAATCACTAAACCAACTTTGAGAGGTTATTGACCACACCGGAGCACGATCAACCTGACCACGAGGGTCTGTTTCCTGCGAGCAAACGAAGAACAAGCAAGAAACTGAGATTGCAATCTGGATATTGCGAATATAAGATGAAAGCTTTATTGATCAAGGTGGGGTTCTGTGACACCTTTGTCTGGTTGTTGAACACAAATGAAGTATGCGAAGTTGCAGCTATGGCGAACTTTAATCTAAATAAAACCCCAAAGTCTAAACGATGCCCTAAGGGATGTATATATGGAGGAAGAGGGGGGAACTTCGTGGCCCTTGAGGGAGGGGTCCGAAACCAACCCTAACTCTTGTTTGCCCACACATACGGACTCTAAAAATAGCCTATAATCAAGTATTTCGAAATTACATGGGCTTGGCCCAATAATAAGGTGACGCAGCACCTAGAATAGCCTCTGGACGAAAATTATGAAGTAGCATCTTGTATATTTCGTCCAAGGCTTCATGCACTTATTATGGTGGCTTCCACGTCCCGAAATCATCACTTGTAACTCCGTTCTTGTTCCCCTTATGCATGCCATCATCTCCATGCTTGTTTTTGCTCCAATGTTCATCCTTCTCAAAGCTAGGCCCTTCATTTGTAAGCAAAACAAATGTATCCAATTTAGGCAGCAGCATATTCTCATAAGCAATAGAATCATTACCAAGAAACGAAAGTACCTGGTAATTTAATTGGCATGCGCGAGCTCTAGTAATTGGCCCAGTATGTATAGCAGCAGGGGCTGTTGGTGTAACAATGGTATTGATGTCCTCATCATCCTCCCCTTCTTGAAATGAAGTCGTCCTCGATGGAAGCTCATCTTCCTCACCCAAATAAGGCTTCAAATCTGCAATGTTAAAAGTGGGACTAACCCTAAAATCTGTAGGCAGCTCAAGTTTATATGCATTATCATTTATTTTCTCTAACACCTTAAAAGGACCATCAGCACGTGGCATTAGCTTTGATTTGCGCAAATCAGGAAATCTATCCTTACGCCAGACAAGATCTCCAGGTGCAAACACAACATGTTTTCTAACCTTATCTCCAGCAAGTTTATATTTAGCATTCATATGCTCAATGTTTTCCTTAGTTACCTGATGCATTTTTAAGATCAATTCATCATGTTGTTTAGCATCAAAATTAACCTTCTCCGAAGATGGAAGAGGCAACAAATCAATAGGTGCACGAGGTAGGAAATCATACACAATTTCAAAAGGGCACATCTTTGTAGTAGAATGCAATGAACGATTATAAGAAAATTCAATATGAGGCAAGCATTCTTCCCACATTTTGTTCTTATTCTTCAAAACAGCCCTAAGCATAGTAGACAAAGTTCTATTTACTACTTGAGTTTGTCCATCAGTTTGAGGATGACATGTAGTACTAAAAAGCAGTTTAGTCCCCAACTTAGCCCATAAACATCTCCAAAAGTGGCTAAGAAATTTAGTATCACGATCTAAAACAATTGTATTTGGCCCACCATGCAAGCGAATAATTTCACGAAAGAACAAATCAGCAACATTAGTAGCATCATCGCTTTTATGACAAGGTATAAAATGTGCCATTTTCGAAAATCTATCCACGACAACAAATATACTATCCCTCCCCTTCTTTGTTCGAGGTAAACGTAAAACAAAGTCCATCGATATATCCTACCAAGGAACACTAGGTACAGGCAAAGGCATATATAAACCATGAGGATTGAGTCGTGACTTAGCTTTTTGACATGTAGTGCAGCGAGCAACAAAACGCTCAACATCCCATCTCATCTTTGGCCAAATGAAATGTGTAGCAAGTACGTCCTCCATCTTCTTCATGCCAAAGTGTCCCATTAATCCTCCTCCATGCGCTTCCCGCAACAACAAAAGACGAACAGAGCTAGCTGGAATGCATAGCTTGTTAGCACAAAGCCATCATTAATAACAAACTTGTTCCATGTTCTTCCTTCTTTACAATTTTGTATTACATCTTTAAAATCAGCATCATGCACATATTGATCTTTGATGGTCTCCAAACCAAATATTTTGAAGTCATGTTGTGAAAGCATAGTATAGCGACGAGACAATGCATCAGCAATAACATTTTCTTTACCCTTCTTGTGTTTAATAACATAAGCGAAAGTCTCAATGAATTCAACCCATTTAGCATGTCTACGATTCAGTTTAGCTTGACTTTTAATATGTTTCAAAGATTCATGATCAGAATGTATAACAAATTCTTTGGGCCATAAATAATGTTGCCATGTCTCTAAAGTACGAACAAGAGCATATAATTCTTTATCATAAGTAGAATAATTCAGACTAGGCCCACTCAATTTTTCAGAAAAGTATTCAACAAGTGTGCCATCTTTTAATAACACACCTCCTAATCCAATTCCACTAGCATCACATTCAAGATCAAAAGTCTTATTAAAATTAGGAAGTTCGATTAAAGGAGCATGTGTCAACGTATCTTTCAATATCGTGAAGGCTACTTTCTGTGCGGTAACCCAAACAAAAGGCACATCCTTCTTTGTAAGCTCATTGAGAGGTGCGACAATGGTGCTGAAATCTCTCACAAAACGCCTATAGAATCCAGCAAGGCCAAGAAAACTCCTCACTTGTATGACCGTTTTGGGCTGCGGCCAACTCTCAATAGCTTCAATCTTGGCTTTATCAACTTCAATTCCCTGTGGAGTAACAACATTGCCAAGAAAAGACACTCGGTCGGTGCAAAAGGTGCACTTCCCAAGGTTACCAAACAAACGTGCATCACGTAGAGCAATAAAAATAGCACGTAAATGTTCCAAATGTTCCTCCAAAGATCTTCTATTAATCAATATGTCATCAAAGTAAACTACCACAAATCGTCCAATGAAAGCACGTAAAACTTCATTCATTAATCTCATGAAAGTACTAGGTGCATTAGTTAACCCAAAAGGCATGACTAACCACTCATATAATCCAAACTTAGTTTTAAATACTGTTTTCCATTCATCCCCTAATTTCATACGAATTTGATGGTATCCACTATGCAAATCAACTTTGGAGAATATTGTAGAGCCACTCAATTCATCAAGCATATCATCTAGCCTAGGAATTGGATGATGATAACGAATAGCAATATTATTAATGCCTCTACAATCAACACACATACGCGATGTACCATCCTTTTTCGGCAATAGAATAATAGGAACAACACAAGGACTAAGGGATTCACGTATATAACCTTTGTCGAGAAGCTCTTGTACTTGACGCATAATCTCCTTTGTCTCCTCTGGATTGGTACGGTATGGCGCACGGTTGGGTAGCGATGCACTGGGAATTAGGTCAAGTTGATGCTCAATCCATCGAATAGGTGGTAATCCCGGTGGCACGTCTTGTGGGAAGACGTCAACGAACTCCTGCAAAATGTTAGTGACAGCAGGGGGCAAAGAGGAAGGCACGTCCTCGAATGAAAATAATGCCTCTTTGCACACAAAAGCATAGCAAACAGATTTGCTAAAATCTAGCTCATCAATATCAGATTTAGTGGCAAGTAAACATGCATGTTTCAATTTAATTTCAGAAGCAACACTAGATGGTTTATTATTAGGCTTCATTTGTTGCTCAAATTCTTTTGCGACAATCTCATTTTCACTCTTATTCTTCTCCTGTTTTGCTTTCTTAGCTCTATTAATATCATCTTTCAAAATGGAATCAGGAGTCATACGAAGCAAAGTAATATTTTTATCCTTATGAACAAGAGTATACTGATTGTTTTTACCATGGTGGACATAATTTTTATCAAATTGCCATGGTCGACCAATTAATAAGGAACATGCTTGCATAGGTACCACATCACAATCAACATATGTAGAGATACTAAAATGCACATGAACAGTACGTGTTACCTTAACCTTGCCGCTGTTGTTGAACCATTGGATGTAGTAAGGATGTGGATGTGGTCTTGTGGTGAGAGATAGCTTCTCCACCATCTCCATGCTAGCCAAGTTGTTG
This sequence comes from Triticum aestivum, assembly GCF_018294505.1. Taxonomy (NCBI): domain Eukaryota; kingdom Viridiplantae; phylum Streptophyta; class Magnoliopsida; order Poales; family Poaceae; genus Triticum; species Triticum aestivum. The sequence continues at coordinate 274,795,043 of NC_057798.1, read as the reverse complement.
AAGCTCCCTCCGTCTATGATAACACGCACAGAACGTTCCTTCACAACTCCCTCTGTATGGAACAAATTATGCCTCTGATTTTGCTTAGCTTGTGTGACCTGCAAACTCAAAACACATTGAGAAACTAAGCATTCATACCTGTCAGCGTCTTCAGGATCCATGTATTGCGTCTCATGATTAGAATCATATCCACCATGTTCTTCACGTGTAATAAGGGCCAAAGTCTCCTCATCATAGTCACTAGCGGACCCATACCCACCATCCTCAGTTGCAATCATCACACACTGAGATTTGCATTCTCGCGCATAATGACCTCTTCCCTTACAACGAGGACAAATAATATCACTTGTGTGCCCTATTGATGCCATGGAAGAAGACGGGCTCTGTGTAGGTCCGGCAGGTGCGCTCTTGGAAGATAGTGGTGGTTGTGCCGACTTTATTGTATCACGGCTGGAGGTGGCACCTAATGGAGGTGCTGGTTCAGTGGAAGTAGAAGATGCACGCGGTGTCCATGAGGAAGGTCGACCTGCAGAAAAGTTAGTGCGCGCCATTGCTTGTCGATCCTGCACTTCACGTTCAGCTTTACAAGCAAGATGGAATAAACGAGTGATATTAGTATACTCCTTATACTCTAGAATGGTCTGAATCTCTCTATTTAATCCACCCATAAAACGTGCAAGCATAGCTTGATTCTCCTCAACAATACCACATCTAATCATGCCAGTTTGTAATTCCTAATAATATTCTTCTACAGAATTTTTTCCGTGTCTTAAACGCTGCAGTTTTTGAAGCAATTCACGTTGATAATATGGTGGAACCCAATGAGTACGCATAGCAGTTTTCAAAGCAGCCCAATTAGCTGGAATAGGATATAATCTACAATGTTCAGACCACCATACACATGCAAAACTAGTCAAAGCACAAACAGCAGCAGCAACCCGTCTCTCCTCAGGATATTGCAAACATGTAAGACGTTGTTCAGTTTCTAACTCCCAAGTAAGATATATATCAGGAACGTATCTACCCTCAAATGGTGGAATATTCAATTTCAGTTTAGGAATATGATCATTATCTCGTACCTAAGGTGGTGGTGTAGGCCTACCATTGCGATTATATACCTGAGGTCGACCTGCCGGTAGTGGTGCAGGTGGCTGCACGTAGTTCTGATTTTGATCAACCTCATCCTCATAATCGCCCGCATACTCATCATCCTCCTGGGTACCAGCAGCAGCAGTAGCAGGAGCCAAAGAAGCATCAACAACAGGTACAGCAGCACCAGAAGTTTGTCCATCCTCAAAAGTAACACACTTCGCTCGTCCATACTGATTCGGAAGGGGGCGTTGTTGTTGTCGTTGCAGAGGTGCGATAGGTGTAGCCGGCGGTGGTTGTGGAAAACGCGCGTGCAATTCATTAAACTTGTTATCAAGCTTTGTTTCGAACATCTTCTCAACGCCATCTATCTTCTCCATGGCCTCTTCAAATCTATTTAGCACATCTTGCACCTGTCCACTCATCATTTGCTGAAATGTATCATGTAGTTGTTTGTTCGTCAGGTTCTCCCAATCAGTCTCATCGGCTTGTGATCCTGCCATGGTTAGCAGCAAATAGAAACACACACGAATATGATCCTACAGACTACTAGGAAGTGCTGGTGATGTATCACAAACCCGTCAAGAAAATCTCAAATTCTTACCAGTTCTTGCCCAGCAGCAGGAGGTGATCGCCAACCGTTGTAGTGAAAACTCTCAAAGCTTGGATAAAGCGATTACCAGGGAGAGTCAAACGCATGACGTAGATGTATGTGGAGCTGCGAAGGCTTATAATACGGTAGGAAAAAGGGTCAGCAATAATCAATTTAGAGATACAAAGTTGAATAAATGCTCAACGACGGTACTGTGCTAGTCCTAGGCTAGACCGTGCTAGAGACGCGAGCCTAGAACACTAACAAAATCATGGCGTTGCACGCAAACAAGGGAAAAGCACACACTAGAATTTTTTTCCCTCTTTTTTTTCCACGACTCTTTTTTTTGCGAAAAATCACTATAATGGCGAGTGTCTCAAAACTCTTCCTAGGTCAAACTGACATGATGGGCACGAATTTTTTTTGACAATTTTTCTTTCGGGAATCATGGTAGCGACGACGAAAAAGTGCAACAAAAAATCACTATGATGGCGAATGTCTCAAAACACTCCCTGAGACCTAAAAGTAGGATAGGGAAAAATATTTTTGGTCACCGAAATTTTGGCCTAAAAACTGCCCGGGGGTCTCCAGAAGGAAATTTTGGCCGAAATTTTGGTTCTTATTTTTTTATTTATTTTTCCAAAACCTACTCAGGCAAGGAAACACGAATCGGAAATTAGATGGATCTTGGAAACAAACCTAATATGAAAAGAACTCAGATTGGTGGTGGATATATGGTGGTAGGATATGGATCGGTGGTATATGGCAGCGTTGGTGGGATATGGCAGTGGTGATGGAAGAAGGCAGCGTTGGTGGGATATGGCAGCGGTGGTGTTATATGGCAACAATGATGAAGATGGTGCGGTGGCGGCGTGACAAACTCTGACAGAACTCGAAACTCTAAAGGACTAAACGCTAAGACCAGCAACTAGACACGACGATGCAACCGCAAATTCAACAAAGCAAAACCCTAAAAATATTATGCAAAGGCTCAGATTGGTTCGGATATGATGAACTAACCCTAATTTTTTTGTGTGGCTTTTTCGTGGACTGTAGGTATGAAGAACAGACTCGATCTAAACTATGAAAAACTATAAAATCTCACCGAGCAACCTGGAAATCTGATACCACTTGATAGAGGCAAAGGTGTCCCGTCTTTCGATGAGATGATGGATATCACTTTGGTGGAAGTCGACTTTGATGATCCGACTACGAACGTGCGAGGATGTCGTGCCTTAGCAATCGCTAAACCAACTCCGAGAGGTTATTGACCATGCCAGAGCAGATCAACTTGACCACGAGGGCCTGTTTCCTATGAGCAAACGAAGAACAAGCAAGAAACTGAGATTGCAATCTGGATATTGCGAATATAAGATGAAAGCTTTATTGATCAAGGTGGGGTTCTGTGACGCCTTTGTCTGGTCGTTGAACACAAACGAAGTACGCGAAGTTGCAGCTATGGCAAACTTTAATCGAAACAAAACCCCAAAGTCTAAACGACACCCTAAGGGCTGTATATATGGAGGAAGAGGGGGGGGGGGATTTCGTGGCCCTTGAGGGAGGGGTCCGAAACCACCCTAACTCTTGTTTCCCCACACATACATACTCTAAAAATAGCCTATAATCAAGTATTTCGAAATTACATGGGCCTGGCCCAATAATAAGGTGACGCAACACCTAGAATAGCCTTAGGACGAAAATTATGAAGTAGCATCTTGTATATTTCGTCAAGGCTTCATGCAATTATTATAGTGGCTTCCACGTCCTGAAATCATCACTTGTAACTCCGTTCTTGTTCCCCTTGTGCATGCCATCATCTCCATGCTTGTTCTTGCTCCAATGTTCATCCTTGTCAAAGCTAGGCCCTTCATTTGTAAGCAAAACAAATGTATCCAATTTAGGCAGCATCATATTCTCATAAACATTAGAATCATTACCAAGAAACGAAAGTACCTGGTAATTTAATTGGCGTGCGCGAGCTCTAGTAATTTGTCCAGTATGTGTAGCAGCAGGGGCTGTGGGTGTAACAATGGTATTGATGTCCTCATCACATGCCCCACGGGTATCGCGACGCAAAACGCGGGACCTAAGCTGGTCACCCTAGCGACAAAGGTTCGAAAGCTATTCTCCCTACTGATCTTTGTAGACCTTAAGATGCCCGGCGAGGCCTCAGGAAAGTACCTCGCGAGGCGGAAACTACAACGAACCTCTCGAGCTAAGTTGTTCCTACGCGCAAGCACATAGCTGCAACACCATATTACAACACAGGAACGATAAAAACAACATGATAATTAGGGATGATATTCTTGCACGCCCCCCATGGGGCTCCATACTTCTCTATCTCTCGATACAGGAAAAGGAGAAAAACAAAATGAAAGCGGCGTGCCCTGCAACGGCTCGCAACGAGGGATCCGCACCACCCTCCCGAGCTCAATCAGACTCCACCTCGCGCTTCACCGGGGCGTGGCAGCGGGTCGACCCGCTACCACCCTCAAAGCGGGCGCTGTGATGAGGTGGCTGATCGTGACCACCGCTGGAGGAGCTATCACTGGAGGAGGAGCCGCTGAAGCTCGGCGAGCTGCGAACGCCACTAGGAGCGGGTTCGCCTTCGCCCTTGTCACGACCATCGCCAAGGCCAAGCACCACGTCGCCATCGGCGTCTTCAGGGCAGCACCCAGCACGGCGGCCGTCTTCCCCGAACACCCTCACGTAGAGGGTCGCATCACCGTCGAACTTGAAGTGCAGGGTGCACCGCCGGCCCAGGCCACGCGCGCGGGAAAACATCTACCAGCCGCGAGCTAGGGCCACTTTCCTGGCGATGGAGATCTCCACCGCGACCCAGGAAGCCCTTCTGCAGCAACCGTCTGCCTGCAGCCAGAGCCCACCAGGGCCATCGGCCGACAGTTCGCTGGGAAAGAAGCGGGGGAGCTGGAGCGAGTTGCCGGCCGGATCTGCCGACCACACGACAAACTCTGGCAGCACCTCTGCCGAGTGAAAGCGCGGCCGGGGAGGCCGCGCAGCTAGGAGGCGTATTCCCCTGCCAACCAGGCGGCCATCACCGCGCGAAGGACCACTGCCGCGGCCACGAGGAGGCGCTTCAGGAGTCGCGGGGTGCTTGCGGGGACGACCTCAGTCGCGCTTGGGCGCAGGGGAGCCAGGCCCTTCCTGGCGAGCTTTTCCCTTCTCCGCGGCCGAGAACCTCTTCGTGGGCGCCATGGGAC
>NC_057798.1:274441437-274489996 GCF_018294505.1 Triticum aestivum | reverse complement strand
CTGAGCGACACCACATAAAGGGCTTGTAAAAGAAATGCCACAGTCGGGCGTCTCAGCGACACCACATAAAGGGCTTATAAAAGAAATGCCACAGTCGGGCATCTGAGCGACACCACATAAAGGGCTTATGAAATAATCACAGTGAATATCTAGGAGGTAAAACCATTACAAGGATACTCGGTATTTCAATTAATATAAAGGTGTTAGTCCACAATAAAAATAATAATCATAATTATCACAAGTCACAAGTCGTGATTCCAGTTCTGGTTTAACAGTTTCACCTCCAAAGACCGACACTAAGACCGACACTTGACCCGACCCAGACTGTAGTCCTTAACCATGGACACGGCTATTCGAATAGGTTTAATCTCTGCAGAGGGTGTACTCTTTACCCATGAGTAACAGATTCCTTTATTCCATCGGGCTAATTCCGTCTACGGTCTTTTTGTTGAAAACACACCTAACTTGCACACACCAGCTTAACTCAGACGTGTCTGGAATCACCCACGACACCTGTCAAGCAAACTCTAAGTGGGGAGGCTACAACCTCGCGTAGCATGGGATCAAATTTATATTGCACGCTCTAAGGGGTGGCCTCCCCTCTCGGTCTCAACCGGAAACACCCATGCCCCCAAACCAGGTGGCCTGCCTACCAGCTACAACCGGTATCTTCCACCATGGCCTCTCTGTATGGTGTGTGCTAGAAAGAGGTTGACAACTTACTGAACCGTACTATACTTGTTGTAGAGACGAGTGGTAGTACGAAACAAGTATGGGGGTTACTGGAACAAGACTCGATCTAGGGTCGACTCAGGAGGTTTAAGTTTCCTGCATGACATGTATAACAAATATATTTCAACCAATACAATCAACACTCATTATATCTTACTATGCCATACCGGACATACCCGTCCCGACAGAGACCGGCGACAAGCTCACGCCTACCCAAGGCAGAGGCTTTCCCGGATTCCTTTCCGGCATGCATGCAAGATACATGAGGATGATTACCATCACAAGTATACTCATTTCCAACAGCATGGAAATCACTAATATGCATCCATGCAAATGATCATATCACATGAAATAACAAGTCCTTCGAAATGAGGTGGTGTTATAAACGTGTCAACGAACACACCAAAAATATTATGCCGGGATTCAGAATGCTTGCCTTCAAGGTATGGAGAGGTGGGGGTGCTCTCCAAAACTTTTGAAAGCTTTCTGCCTCTCTCCAAAATCCTATTTTGAAAATATTGCAATTAACACACAATTTCAAAGCAGCACAAAAAAGGTGTCTGAAAAATTTCCAAATAAATCTTAAAATAAACTAGACAGAATTTGAGAGATGTAGGAAAAAATCAATTCATTTGAAGTTATATTTTAAAAGATATAGCCAGTCAAACATTTGGTCAAAATCTGTTTTTTTTAAATTAGAAAAGGAAAAACCGTTCAAACGGGATTACGCTTTCGCACAGAGGAGACGTACTTGAGCTTTTACGCCTCCACTTATCCAGCATGGACCGCGCGGGGAGTCACAGACAGTGGGTCCAGGGGGGCCACTAGTCAGGTTTGACTAGTCCCCACTCCCTCCCCTTCTCTGCCCGAGCAGAGGTGGGACATCCGGCGATCGTCACCGGCGAACGGAGGTTCTTCGCGGGCAGCCGAGTGCAGGGATGGATCCGCCACTCCTAGGCGGTCCTTCCGGTGGTCGTAGGGTCACCGGGGGTGGAGGGAGTCGCCGGCGGCGAGCTCCGTGGTGGAGGGTAGGCTTCGGTGGATTTGTGGATTCCGGCCATGGTGGTTCCTAGGCTGATAGGGAACGGAGTCTTCCTTCGCACGCTTGCGAATAAGACAGATTATTTGTCGGTCACCGGCGCGTGATCGACAGGCTAGGCTGATAGGTTGGGCACCGACTGCAAAAGTGTCGGGGTCACTCTGTGGCTATCCTGCACGGGAAGCTTGGCTGGGGTTTTGGCTAGGGTCTGGTGGGTTGGTTTTCCTAGGTTTTTCGACCTAGCTAAGATAGGATTAGCCAATGGTCAGCCTGGCTCTGATACCAATTTTGTCACGACCGGTTTTCCGGGTATTAATTCCCAGAAAATGGCCCTTGTGCTCATCAGCCCCAGGATTACTGTTAGCTGATGATGCACCAACTTGATACAGAAATTCCAAGCAAAACACAAGATATGAAGTACAAGACCATTCTGGTCTGTGAGTACAACAAAGGGTTCCTAGTGGTTGATGGCAGAAGCGGGTTGTGAGTCATCATCGTCTATGGGACTCCATTTCCCACGGGAACAGCTGACCAGGTTAACTCCTATCTTCGCGAGGCTGCTATCACCACTGCTTAGGTTCCGGGGCTGTCATCACGGTCGCTCCTCTCCACGCAAGAAATCTGGCCAAGACAATAGCCAGGGACAAGCCAGTGAGTACTTTGAATGTACTCGCAAACATTATGAACACGGGTATAATATAACAAAGATGTGCTGAGAATATTTTATGCGCATGACGGCAGTCGCAAGAGGTAAATAAATCTCTGATGCATGTAGGCAGGTTATTTATGAAAATGCAATAACATATTAATAATAAAAGGCACCGATCGGGAGTCTGAAGCGACGCCTCGAAAGGTCAATAAATAAAGAGGAATACCTCAGTCGGGCGTTTGAGCGACACCACATAAAGGGCTTGTAAAAGAAATGCCACAGTCGGCCGTCTCGGCGACACCACATAAAGGGCTTATAAAAGAAATGCCACAGTCGGGCGTCTCAGCGACACCACATAAAGGGCTTATAAAAGGGCGTTTGAGCGACACCACATAAAGGGCTTGTAAAAGAAATGCCACAGTCGGGCGTCTCAGCGACACCACATAAAGGGCTTATAAAAGAAATGCCACAGTCGGGCGTCTGGGCGACACCACATAAAGGTCTTATGCAATAATCACAATGAATATCCAGGAGGTAAAACCATTACAAGGATACTCGGTATTTCAATTAATATAAAGGTGTTAGTCCACAATAAAAATAATAATCATAATTATCACAAGTCACAAGTCGTGATTCCAGTTCTGGTTTAACAGTTTCACCTCCGAAGACCGACACTAAGACCGACACTTGACCCGACCCAGACTGTAGTCCTTAACCATGGACACGACTATTCGAATAGGTTTAATCTCTGCAGAGGGTGTACTCTTTACCCACGAGTAACGGATTCCTTTAGTCCATCGGGACTAATTCCGTCTACGGTCTTTTTGTTGAAAACACACCTAACTTGCACACACCAGCTTAACTCACACGTGTCTGGAATCACCCATGACACCTGTCAAGCAAACTCTAAGTGCGGAGGCTACAACCTCGCGTAGCATGGGATCAAATTTATATTGTGTGCTCTAAGGGGTGGCCTCCCCTCTCGGTCTCAACCGGAAACACCCATGCCCCCGGACCAGGTGGCCTTCCTACCATCTAAAACTGGCATCTTCCACCATGTCCTGTCTGTACGGTGTGTGCTAGAAAGAGGTTGACAACTTACTGAACCGTACTCTACTTGTTGTAGAGACGAGTGGTAGTACGAAATAAGTATGGGGGTTACTGGAACAAGACTCGATCTAGGGTCGACTCAGGAGGTTTAAGTTTCCTGCATGACATGTATAACAAATATATTTCAACCAATACAATCAACACTCATTATATCTTACTACGCCATACCGGACATACCCATCCCAACGAAGACCGGCGACAAGCTCACGCCTACCCAAGGCAGAGGCTTTCCCGGATTCCTTTCCGGCATGCATGCAAGATACATGAGGATGATTACCATCACAAGTATACTCATTTCCAACAGCATGGAAATCACTAATATGCATCCATGCAAATGATCATATCACATGAAATAACAAGTCCTTCGAAATGAGGTGGTGTTATAAACGTGTCAACGAACACACCAAAAATATTATGCCGCGGTTCAGAATGCTTGCCTTCAAGGTGTGGAGAGGTGGGGGTGCTCTCCAAAACTTTTGAAAGCTTTCTGCCTCTCTCCAAAATCCTATTTTGAAAATATTGGAATTAACACACAATTTCAAAGCAGCACAAAAAAGGTGTCTAAAAAATTTCCAAATAAATCTTAAAATAAACTATACAGAATTTGAGAGATGTAGAAAAAAATCAATTCATTTGAAGTTATATTTTAAAAGATATATCCAGTCAAACATTTGTTCAAAATATGTTTTTTTAAATTAGAAAAGGAAAAACGGTTCAAACGGGATTACGCTTTCGCGCAGAGGAGACGTACTTGAGCTTTTACGCCTCCACTTATCCAGCATGGACCGCACGGGGAGTCACTGACTGTGGGTCCAGGGGGGCCACTTGTCGGGTTTGACTAGTCCCCACTCCCTCCCCTTCTCTGCCCGAGTAGAGGCGGGACATCCGGCGATCGTCGCCGGCGAACGGAGGTTCTTCGCGGGCATCCGAGTGCAGGGATGGATCTGCCACTCCTAGGCGGTCCTTCCCGTGGTCGTAGGGTCGCCGGGGGTGGAGGGAGTTGCCGGCGGCGAGCTCCGCGACGGAGGGAAGGCTTCGGTGGATTTGGGGATTCCGGACATGGTGGTTCCTAGCTGTGTCTGGGAGGCTAGGCAGCTCCGCGGGTTCAAGTGGAGTCGGACGGTGGCGTTTGGGAGGGCAAGGGAGGTCTTGGTGCGTCGGAACTGACCGGGACGAGGCGGCGGCCGAGCTGACCGGAGAGGTTGAAGACGACCTCCTCGCTTCGATTGACGACTAAGGGGGTACGAGAAGGACGGCGTGAAGCTGCCTGGGTGCTCGGAGGAGTCCGGGGACCTCCCTTTATAGCACTTCACTACAAGAAATATGTCAACTTATGACCTTCTGTCAGTGACCCTGGAAGAATTGGTCATAGATTTATGACCATTTGAGACCAATTGGTCAAAAGCTGTTCGAGGGGCTCCAAACCCTAAACCATTGCGACCATTTTGGTTAGAAAGGTCATAATTTCCTTACATGAAATGGTCATAAAGCTAACAGCGCTAGTCCGCTGCCTTATTTCTAGTTGTTAACGACCAATATAGATGGTCATAGCCTTGTAAATTGTGGTGGGTTGCTATGACTAGGCGCCACCTCATCAGTTTTGCCTATGTGTCATGTCCATGTGGCAGTTTTTGCCCTAGGTTGTGAAGCAACCTATATTTCTGTCATTCCCAAAATTCCCAAAAAAATCTCATAAATTCTTTGGGTCATATCTTCGTCAAATATATAAAAACCTTCCTTGCCTAGTTCAAAAATAATTCAAAAATATTCATTTTCCTATTCTATTCAGAGTAACAGTTTGTGAAGGAAGTACCACTTTGGCATGTCCAAATAGTATCCATTTTCTACAGTGCTTTCCTATGCCCAAATAACCATCCTCCACCAAATGCTAGCTCAATCCAATCATTATTTTGAGCCGAGCTTCAACATTCGTATTTATGTCCAGTGTGGTGGTTTGCAAAGCAAGTACCACCTAGGCTCCTCCTTTTGAGCTGAAAATTTGTGAAAACGGTCTTCTTAGTAACTGATTATCCTCAGCCAAAACTCACGCCCATTAGCCATGTACATTTCCCGTACCGCTAATCAAACACTTGGCTGCTAATTCATCTTTGAGCATCGATTGGTCTCCTCGTGAGAATCTTATGTTGTAATTCTCTTCCTACCACCAATCTGGGGAGTGCCCAACCCACTAGACATGCCTAGGCCACCCAGAACACATGGGAACGCCACGGTCACGCGGTGACCACGCGGCGGGCATGCGAGTTTACGCGCTCTAGAGTTGGGGCCCTCGGCCACTGCCCAAACCTCGACGTATCGCCACCAAACCATGTATTTATGATTAAATAGGTCCTTATGTAACTAGAAATGATTTTTGGAAAAAATAAATAGCAAACTATGAGGCAACTGCAGTTCAAATTTGACCCGCTTCCACCTGAATCGGCAGAAATTTGTCTTTTTCACGAGAGGTGGATCAAATTTTTTTACACCAGACCATTTTGTCAATTGTGCATTAAATATGGCCTAGTATTTTATAAAAATGATTTGGTCCAATTTTGCAACAATTTTTAGGTAGTTCCTTCACAAAAAAACCTCCTTTCGGGCACTCGAAAAATGGAAAATGGTTTTTTCGTCAAACGAAAATGAAAACTTCCTTAGGCAACCTTGTTTGCTATTCCAATATGCACCCTTGTGCACAATATGAGATCATTTGAACAAACTATGCAGTGAATGTGGCCATAAGATTGATCATTTGGCTTGAAAGCCATGAATCTTCACACTTGATAGCTCATTTCTGAGAACACTTTTTTAAAATAAATACCGTATTACAAGTTTATTATTTTTCCTGGAAACTTAGTCACATATAATGACACAATGCGAAGGTTTTCCAATTTTTTGATTTTTTTGAATTATTTATGCCCGTTTCAAAATGCGGTCAAAACGGCGGGCTTGACCGTTCCTAGCTAGTGGTTGAATCTTGGAAAACTTTTGGTGTTTCTCTGATTAAATAGATACTTATGTACCTAGAAATGATTTTTTAAAAAAATAAATAGCAAACTATGAGGCAGCTGCAGTTCAAATTTGACCCGCTTCCAGCTGAATCGGTGGAAATTTGTCTTTTTCACGAGAGCTGGATCAAAAAAATTTACACCAGACCATTTTGTCAATTGTGCATTAAATATGGCCTAGTATTTTATAAAAATGATTCGGTCCAATTTTGCAACAATTATTTGGTAGTTCCTTCACAAAAAAAACCTCCTTTCGGGCACTCGAAAAATGGAAAATGGTTTTTTCGTCCAACGAAAATCAAAACTGCCTTAGGCAACATTGTTTGCCATTCCAATATGCACCCTTGTGCACAATATGAGATCATTTGAACCAAATATGCCATGAATGTGGCCATAAGATTGGTCATTTGGCTTGAAAGCCATTGATCTCCACACTTGATAGCTCATTTCTGAGAACACTTTTTTAAAATAATTACCGTATTACAAGTTTATTATTTTTCCTGGAAACTTAGCCACATATGATGACACAATGCGGAGTTTTCCCAATTTTTTTATTTTTTTTCAATTTTTTATGCCCGTTTCAAAATGCGGTCAAAACAGCGGGCTTGACCGTTCCTAGCTAGTGGTTGAATCTTGGAAAAATTTTGGTGTTTCTCTGATTAAATAGATACTTATGTACCTAGAAATGATTTTTAAAAAAATAAATAGCAAACTATGAGGCAGCTGCAGTTCAAATTTGACCCGCTTCCAGCTGAATCGGCGGAAATTTGTCTTTTTCACGAGAGGTGGATCAAAAAAATTTACACCAGACCATTTTGTCAATTGTGCATTAAATATGGCCTAGTATTTTATAAAAATGATTCGGTCCAATTTTGCAACAATTATTTGGTAGTTCCTTCACAAAAAAACCTCCTTTCGGGCACCCGAAAAATGGAAAATGGTTTTTTCGTCCAACGAAAATGAAAACTGCCTTAGGCAACATTGTTTGCCATTCCAATATGCACCCTTGTGCACAATATGAGATCATTTGAACAAACTATGCCATGAATGTGGCCATAAGATTGATCATTTGGCTTGAAAGCCATTGATCTCCACACTTGATAGCTCATTTCTGAGAACACTTTTTAAAAATAATTACCGTATTACAAGTTTATTATTTTTCCTGGAAACTTAGCCACATATGATGACACAATGCGAAGTTTTCCCAATTTTTTAATTTTTGTTCAATTTTTTATGCCCGTTTCAAAATGCGGTCAAAACGACGGGCTTGGCCGTTCCTAGCTAGTGGTTGAATCTTGGAAAACTTCTGGTGTTTCTCTGATTAAATAGATACTTATGTACCTAGAAATGATTTTTTGTAAAAAATAAATAGCAAACTCTGAGGTAGCTGCAGTTCAAATTTGACCCGCTTCTAGCTGAATCGGCGGAAATTTGTCTTTTTCACGGGAGGTGGATCAAAACTTTTTACACCCAACCATTTTGTCAATTGTGCATTAAATATGGCCTAGTATTTTATAAAAATGATTTGGTCCAATTTTGCAACAAATATATGGTAGGTCCTTCACAAAAAAACTCATTTCGGGCACTCGGAAAATGGAAATGGAATTTTCTGTGCATAGAAAATGAAAACTCCCTTTGTCAATGTTGTTTGCCAATCTAAGATGTAAACTTGTGCAAAATATGACATCATTTAAACAACTATTTTATATGTCTTTCACCAAAAAACTCATTTTGAGCATTGAAAAATGGAATGAAAAATTTGTATGTAATCAATCATGACCAATTTATATGGTCAAAAGATCTTCAAATTATATGGTATGCTCTGATTGGTCCATAGGTATATCACGTGGATCATGCGTCAACCACCGTTGGATGCTTCGGGATCCAACGGCAGCCCTCGCCTCCTAACCCTCTCACCCAAACCCTAACTTCTGGATCCCCACCTCTCCCCCGATCCACTCTCCCCTCTCGTCCCACAGCCGCCACCCCCAACCCTCTCGCTCCTTCTCAATCTCTCGATCCCCAACCACCCAGCCGCCGCCGCCACCATCCTCCTTCCTCTCCCCCAACCCCGGCCGCCGTCAACCCCTCACCTTCCCTTCTCTCCCAAGGCTGCGGTCAGATCCGTGCTCCCCCCTTCGCTCATGACCTAGACCTAGCCGCATGGCACGGCCATGGCCATGGCGGCGGCCAGATCCACCCCCTCCCCTGCTCCGTTCCCTCGACGGCCGGTGGTCATCCCCCATTAGGCCACCCGCAGCAGCTCACCCGCCCCTCCTCCTCCTCCCCGACGCCGATGCGCTCGTTCCCCGCCTTCCCCCGCCTGAACCGCCTCCTCGATCCTCCCCGCCGATCCTTCGCTTCCCCGTGGCCCTAGTCCAGCATCGACAGCGCTCCCTCCCAGATCCAGCAGCGCCGTCGTTGAGGTCAAGGGCTTCTTTGACCCGGTCCTTGACGGAGGGCAGGCTCGAGCATCGGGAGATGACCTACGCGTGCTTCTACGCGGCCCAGATCGAGCAAAGCAGTGGTACGCATCCCTGCTCCTCCCCTTCTCTTCTCCTGCATCTTGCCCCCTCCCCCTCCCTAAATCTGATGCATGCGCCCATTTTCTTGCATGTTCGTGAAGAGACCCGATCTAGTTTTGTGAAGGAAGGGGCCGGCCATGGAGAAGATCCCGCGGGCATCAGATCATCCATGGCGGCCTAGGAGGAGCACCACCGGTTCAGTTTCGTCACTTGCTCCACCATTTCAGGTGAGTCCCTCCACTTCTCCTCATTTGGATAATCCCAAATCTCAGCTCTCTTACTCACCTCGTCCGTTCTCCCTCCCAGATCCGTCGTCACTCGCGCACCAGGATGTCGGGTTGACTACTATCGACGCCAACGGCCGCCGCCGGCCTCGTCATCGACGACCACACCAACTGGCGTTGCCTCTCCCATTCCATGCATGTTTAGTAGCTCTGCATGGTCATGTTTACAGTTGCATGCATATGTTAACTGGTATTAGATAAATTTTAAGAGACAATGTCATTTGATACTCAAGGTTGCCTAAAATTACTCTGCCATTGTTAACTGAATGAACAGAAACAATACTACATGAGTTCCACTAGTTACTTTATATGAAGCAACAGTTATCTTGCAGCCATCTAATATGCAATTCTAATAATATTTCATATCCTGATTTTTAAGTTGTATATGTCATTCATGCATGAATTCCTTTCTTATGTACCAGCTCCCTAATCATGTTTTTTGTTTTTCGGGTTGCTATCTTGGGATAGAATCCCTTCTCCTGTCTCATTGTGATTCCTGCCTTTGGTTTGATTTGTTTTGTTTTTTGTGCAGGTTGCTTAGATCTGATTTGGACGAGTTGTTGCTGCTCCCGCAGGTAGATAACAAGGCCTCATGGCTGCTCCCTACTCCTCCAACCACATGACTTGGTGTGGTGAGCTCATGTCATGTCATCTCATCTCATCTCACGTGCACAACAAACTTTGGATTGTTCTGGACATGTCTTGGTTCATTATTTGAAAATTTGATTGCTATGGTGTTGTTTGAGGCTGGCTTGAGCAGAGGAAAAGTTGTTCCTTTTTTGATGATCATGGTGATACTGCTGTCATGTTGCTTCTTGTAGTGAGTAGTATACACATGGACCTGATAAAATGGTCCTTGATATGATGGAATTAGTAGCATTTGTGTGGGTTTACACTGTTGTGCCTAAACTACTATGGTTGCCAAGCCAGCATCCATTGCATCAATCCTCATGAATTAGTGGACAATGTACAGATAAACTCTATGGAACAATAATGACAGTGATCCAGCACAATAGTTTACTTAATTCCTTTGCTGATGTTTAAACTGATAATTATGATGCATTGGTCCATATGGCCTTGTTTTTTAATGCATATATATGATTTAGTTGACAGGCCTTGATCTCAACCTCTGAAGTTTAACAAACTGGTCTATATTACTGAGGATGTATAATGTAGAAGTATAGAAACCATAAATTCAAGCTTCTGCTGTAGCATGCTCAATATATACTGTTAGAGAACAGTGTGTTCTACAAAAGGTTGAAACAGCATGGTCTCGGTCAGTTGTAGGAAGTAGAAACACTAAGGCTGACATCTTTTGCACCTCACTGTTTTATTTGTTTTTTCTAATTTAATTTTGTGGATAGTAAATTTGCAATTGTAAGCCCTTTGTAAAAAATGCATTTTACGTTTCCATGCCCTGTAGTGATGAAGCATGTGTCTCTGATATTCTGCATGACTGAAAGGCTGATATCTTGTATAAATTTGGCTTTTGCAGGTAATCCTTTTCCCTGCCACGTTCAGCGACATCACTCTGATGCCCATGAAGGGTGATAGGAACCATCTTCCTGCCGCCATGAAGGGCCACTTGAAGCTGTCAAAAGACACCTGTAGAGTTTGTTATACTGTGATCGCATTTGTATGTGTTGATGTAACAGATTGTTGCTTCTTGTTGATGTAACAGATTGTTGCTTCTTGTTGATGTAACAGATTGATCACATTTGTATATTAGAATCGGCTTGTTACACCTGTTTTTTGTCTATTTTGTTTTAAATACTGGTTGTTTAATTATTGGCATATTGAAATATGAGGAACATGGGCATGACAACAAAGTTCCACAAATTGGGACCTGCTTATCAGAACCTGACAATTGGGACCCATTTGAAAATGGAAAAAAGGGCCACAACCCAGAAATAAAAAGGCCGAATTATAGGGCCTGGCCCGTGTAGCTTACCCAAATTGCAAGAAAAAAACAATAAATGGGCTGAATTAATGGGCTCGGCCCATGTAGAAAATCGAATTGGACCGGGCTGAATCTTGTGCCACGTCAGATTGCCACGCTGGATGCCTACGTGGCCTGGGGAGGTTGCTAGTGACCAAAACGCCACAATAGACGTATTTTGGTCATAAACGTTTGTGACCATTCCAGAAGAAAGGTCGCTATAGTCAGTTTACGACGCCCAGCTTTTGACCTTATGTTTTTGGTCACAAAAAGGTCATAAATGGAAATTTGTGACCTTTAAGTGACCAATAGTGGTGGTCATAAGTTGACATATTTCTTGTAGTGCTTCCAAGTCGGTTCGCGGCAGCCGTGGATAAGCTCGCCGGCAAACCGCCCTACTATACTGCAGGGCGACATGGCGGTGGCTGGCCGGCTCCAGGAGCTACCGACGAACACTCCACTGTCGAAGGAGGTGAGCTGGCGCGCTGTGGTGGTTTGGACGGTGCTGCCCATGGCGGTGGCGGATGCGGCCGCAGGCGTGCCGCCAAGAAGCTTGCTGGCAACGCTGCAGGGGGCGAGGAGGCGGTCGGGGCTCTTAGCGCGACGTGGCGAGTGGGAAAGGATCAGGATGAGCTCGGGGAAGCTTATCCAGGGGCGCACTGGCTCGGGCGCGAGCACGTGCAAAACGCGTGCTCTGCTCGCGCTCCGGGCGTGCACGACGATTGCTCGACGAAATGCCAGCATGGCCAAAACTGCTAGAGAGCTAATGCAAATCAATAGGCCTGGGCTAGAGATCGTGAGCAGGCTACATGACAACTTGGTTTGGACAGATGGGAAAGTTCACAACACAAACTTACAATCATGCCAAATCTGTTCATGCCCACATGGTGTTTGACAAAATGCCAGAGGCATCTAGGCAGGTCTTGGAGTGGTCAAAAATTCCAGATGGTGGTCTCATTAGGTGAATAAAAGGGTGGTGAGGTTAGTTGGAAAAATACAGAAACTTGTTAGTGCAAGTTTTGCAAAAACTCAATTCTGGACAGGAGACAAATGGCATCACTTCATGAACCAAAAATGATCCAATGGGTGCATGCTCCTGGACGTAGGGGTTTCGTATGGAGGACTACAAGTAGGTAAAAGAATCATGGATAAAGGAGCAACTTAAAATATAGTTGCTGTACAAATCATCAAGTTGAACCAGAGTGGAAAAGAGGTTGATTCACTCAAAATTTTCAAGGGACAACACTTGGTTTTGCAAAAACTTAATTAACATACTCATATTGACATCCCAAAATTTTGGTGGAACTTTTAAAGGAATATTTAAATAGGTTGTAGTGTAAAAGTGCCCACTGGACCAGATTTGAAAATTTGGGATAGAGCTCAAATTATTAAATGAAAGAAATATCTCTTTGCATAAAAGTGATTTAGAAACATCACATGACATCTCCAAAATTTGGTGGGATTTTTAAACGATTTTATCAAATGGTTGTAGTTCAAAAAGGACCACAAACCATGGAAAACCCATTTTTAAAGGAATAAAGATCAGGGAAATAATTTTATAATTAATCCCTCTGATAAAAGAAAAGTTTTATTTGAGAGGGTAAGAGAGTCCAATAAAATTGAGAAGTATTTCACTTGAGCTAAAAACTCCATGATGATAAGAAAGGAAATATTTCAAAAATCAAAAGTGAGTCCAGAAAATAAGAGTTTTAATTTGCTGGCAAAATTTTAATCAACAAAACAAGGTTAAAATTTTGGAGTGTCACAGATAGTTCCGAGAGGTTATATTGTAGCATTGGAAATTCAGTCCACTTTGTTGGGTAAGATCAGAGAAGCCTAGAAGACGGACAAAGAGACTGCCAAGATAAAGGAAAGGATGAGTAAAGGAAAGGTTAAAGGATTTCATGAGGATGAGCATGGCACTTTGTGGTTTGAGGATCGTATTTATGTGCCTAATGACCCTGAGATCAGGAAGTTAATTCTTCAGGAGGCTCAGGATTCGTCTTACTCGATTCACACAGGCAACACCAAGATGTATCTGGATTTGAAGGAAAGTTTCTGGTGGACAGGAATGAATAAGGATATTGCCGAGTATGTAGTAGTATGTGATGTATGTCAGAGAGTTAAGGCAGAACATCATAAACCAGCAGGGTTATTATAGCCTTTGCCGATACCCGAATGGAAGTGGGATAAACTTGGCATGGGTTTTATCACTGGATTACCTAGGACCCGTTAAGGCTATGACTCTATTTGGGTTGTAGTTGATCGGTTGACAAAAGTAGCCCATTTCATCCCTGTGAAGACAACTTATACGAGTGCAAAGCTGGCAAAGATATACATGACCAGGATCGAATGTCTACATGGAGTGCCGAGGGCCATTGTATCAGATAGAGGAACACAGTTTACTTCAAAGTTTTGGATCAGTTGCATGAAACTTTGGGTACCAAGCTAGAGTTCAGTACAGCCTTTCATCCACAGACAAATGGACAGATCGAGAGAGCCAATCAGATTCTGGAGGACATGTTGAGAGCTTGTGCACTAGATTATGGATCTAGATGGGTTGACAATTTGCCCTATGCAGATTTCTCCTATAACAACAGTTATCAAGCCAGTTTGAAGATGGCCCCTTTCGAAAATTTGTACGAAAGGAGGTGCAGGACACCACTCTCATGGGATGAAATTGGAGATCGACAGTTGTTCGGACCACACTTAATCAGAGATTCTGAGGAGAAGGTTAAGTTGATTCGAGACAGACTCTAGGTAGTCCAGTCCAGGCAGAAGAGTTATGTGGATACTAAACGCAAGGAGGTAGCCTACAAAGTCGGAGACAGAGCATATCTTCGTGTGTCCCCACTTCGAGGAGTTATGCATTTTGGAGTCAAGGGAAATCTAGCACCACGTTTTGTGGGACCATACAGAGCTTTGGAACGCATGGGAGAAGTTACTTACAATTTGGAATTACCCGAAGGATTGTCAGGAGTTCATGATGTGTTTCACGTTTCCCAGTTGAAGAAGTGCCACGAAGAGATGGCCGACATTCCTCTGAGAGATACAGTGCCATTGGAAGTAATTCAGCTGGATAGTGATCTGACCTATGAAGAGAAGCTAGTCAAGATTCTCGAGTTTTCCAGTCGAGTTACTCGCAGCAAGGCTATGTTTTGCAAAGTTTAGTGGAGCCACCATACCGAGGAGGAAGCCACCTGGGAGCGAGAAGAAAACCTCTACAAGGACCACCCACACCTTTTTGCTGACCAACCCGAATCTCGAGAGCGAGATTCATCTTAAGGGGGGTAGGTTTGTAACATACCAATTTTCAATTTGGATGTTATACATAGATCATTCATATGCATGTCATATTTTATTGCATTTGGTTGTGATCCAAGAAATCTTAAGCAACTCAAGGACCCAAGGAGAGAGTTGGATGTTTCATTTAATTTTCATTTTTGAATTTATATTAAAATTTGTAAATTAGATCAATTTGATTTTCAATAATTTATTTTCAATTATTTCTAACAATAAAAATAAATGAGAGAAGATAAAATGACTTCTTCAAACACAGAGGAGAAATATTGGAAAAGAAATTTTGAAGTCAAATTATTTTATTGGAATTTTATTTGCAATTTTCTTTGAATTAGAGACAAATATGCATTTTTAATAATTGCATTTAGTCCAGAAAAATGTTCACTTTGTCCCAAATATTAGGTAGGGATGGTGAAAATTATTTCTAGAATTTTAGAACATTTATTTTTTATTTATTAGGATTTTTTTTCATCGCGCCACTGTTTTAAAAAGTTACTTGGCCGGCCCAGCTTCACCCTCGCGCCCGACCGACTTGGGAGGAGTCCCGAACAATGTCACACCCCGCCGTCGGAGGAGTCCAAGCCGGAATCCTCATCACCACCGCACGTGTTGCCTCCTGCCCAAGTCGGAGCCCCCGCCTTCTTTACAAGCCGCCCGACCCCGCCGCCATCTCCTTCCTAGCAGCCGCCGCCGCTCCGAGCCACTAGCCACGCTGCACCGCTGTTTGAGTGCCGCCGCCGCCGCAAGCCGCAGCTGCCGCCACCTCGCCTTGTTGCCGAAGCCGTTGCCGCCGCCGCCCGTCGCCTCGCCCCGCCGGATCCCGCTGCCGCCGGTCAAGTCCGGTTAGCCGGTAAAAACCGCCCCAGTTTGCCGGTTTGTTTTCATTTTTTATTATTATTAGATCGGTTTTTATTTTAGTTCGTTAGTTGACGAACATTCACCCGGTAGTTTTTGTTAACGAATGCATTCGTTCGTTAGGGTTTTTATTTTGTAGTTTTTTCTTTTTAGTTTAATTTTCGCCCAAGGACCTATCCACGAATAGTTTTATTGCAATTTAACCCCTAATCTTCAAACTAGCGTAACTTTTTGCTCGTTTATCCAAATTAGATGAAACCAATGCCTATATCTTCATAAGGATCCCCTCTTTCCAGTAAACCAACATGAACATGATTATGACAACTTAATGTTTTCTTTTAGTATAGATTAAGTATTCGATCTTGTTTCGTTCGTATCTTGAGTTTCGTAGCTCCGTTTGAGTTGTTTCTTTTTACAAATCGTAGCTAATCACAAGTACCGACTGTTAAGATCTAATCCACATGAAAATAACGTTGTTACGTTTTTTTTCTGTTTAGTTTAGTGGTTTTCTTGTTTCGAGTTTTATTTGGATCTTTTCTTGATTTCTCTTTGTTTTGTTTGCGCTATTTCTTATGTATGCTGCTCTTTGTCTATGCTAGATTATCCGGAGTGTGAAGCTTGTTACTACGAATCCCTAGAGTTTGTAGATCCTCTGCAAGGCAAGTTACATTTTGATCATACTGTTCTATACCCAGTTTTTACTATGCATTAGTTTTGCCCCTCAAATATTTGCATGAGTAGGATTGGGAACATGTGGTTTGGTGCTAGGACTTGAGGTAGGAAGATAATACGTTTGATCACCTAGGGAATATATGTTATGCTCAATTATTGCTTAGCCATGCTCGTAGACGGGGATTGGATCGTGATACACATGGAAGTTGTGAGAGTTGTTAATTTTGGATAACATTAAGGTGGCAACTTTAATACACATCCAGGTGGATTGGTTGGGGCACCTGGAGAATCCAGTGCTAGCCCGTTTGGGAAATCCCGGAGTACCTGTGTGATTTTTCCTCGGTTCGCCACCCAGGCTCAAAGGGATCATATGATATTTCATGCCTAGAAACTTCCGTGTGCAGCCACAATCCATTATGGTCTCTGGCATAGTTGAGTAAGTTGCGTGAGCTCTCCAAGAGGTGGACTAGCAGATGTAGGGGAAAGTAGGTGTACCGGTCTGCCCGGAGTAGAGAGTTAATGCTTGAGAAAGACTATGTCTCGATCTTTCGATCATGGATGCGGTTGAGTCTTGTGGGGAAAAGTGCGCAACCTCTGCAAAGTGTATAAACTAATCATGGTTAGCCGTGTCCCTGGTTATGGATATCTTGAGTTTTTGGAATTGGATATTATTGTTGATCTCATCACTCTTAAATTAATTGAATTGGTTTTAATGTTGATACTTGTTTACTTGGTATTTGAGTTGGAGGAACCGTCTCAAATATTGGTACAATTTGGGTGTAGTAAATAAATTTATTCCTTTGTTGTAGGGAAAAACTAGCTTTATGCAAAATCTTAAAGTTATAGCCTCCACCAGCCAAATATTGCATGTAGATGTAGTTCTTCCATTCATTTGCTTTACAGTGTAACTCTGCCAGCACATTAAATGTGCTGACCTACATGGCTGCAACGTCTCATGTTGCAGACTTCTCAAACGACGAATAAGGTGCGATAGGTCGTTGTCATGCACTCGGCTATGCTGTTGGAATTGATGGACTCATTTACCTTCGAAGCTTCCGCACTTATTTATTTCAGATGGCCTTTAGCCATATTATTTGTGTAATCATACTCTGTATGAGGATCTCAATGTAATAAGTGTGTGATTGAACTCTGTTATATTTCCTTGAGTACTGTGTGTGTAAGCATTACCGATCTAGGGATGACACTTAATCATAGAGACTTAGGTCCATTGGGATCGTGGTCGTTACAAAACAACACCATGGTAGTTCTGTTGAAAACAGCGTCAGTCCGGGTTAGTTTCATTCAAATCATGCAAATTAGAGTCCAAAACAAGAGGAAAAGCTTTAGGAAAAGTAGATATGGTGGAGACGTGTCACCGACGGCTTCAGGAAGCTCCCGGCAGGTGCTGATGTTACTACTGCGGAAGAGAAGGCTTCCCCTACGTCAAAAAGGTGCCTCCATTCCCAGGGCTCCATAAAGTGGCCAAGCACACCATTGAACCATTCATGTCGCTGTGATGCCCTATAACAAAAGATTATGTATGTCCATTGTTTAGACACCGTACTTCTTTGATTTGTGCTGAACTGGTGTTTAATTAATTCCGAATGCATGCTATCCCCCTTGTGTTTTATCGATGGATTTTCTTATGGTTAATTACTTTTTACGTGTTTTGGTTGCCTGCCAGCAACATGCCGCCGCGATTGCCGTGAGGAATGGATCCTTAGCATCAGTTGGCGCGGATATGTCCCGACAAGTTTTTCCCTTACGAGTCTTTGATGCAGCCACCCGCTCCATGAGCAGGCTCGGAATAGAGCAGAGGCATAGACGATCCGTCAAGGTGCCATCACACGAAAAAAAATCTTCATATGAAACCCCTTGGTATCTGAGGGTTAAGCAAATGCAGACTCTGGATCTATAAAGAAGCAATAATCATGTGGACTTAGCTTTCATCTGTGCTTCCTTCCCCCCTCCAGCAGCAGCCACTCATCACGTCAGCATGCCTTGGGAGGATGGCATCTTGCGTGTTACTTTCCTGCTCCCGGCTAGTGCCGGAAGGAATCATATATATCATGTGAGCAAGAGAATGCGATGCAAGGCAGGACCTGTTTCTCTCTCGTCCTCTTTACACTTTCAACAATTTTATGGCCACTAGAAAAAAGTCACGCTAGCACGGACGACCTTACCAGAGCATACTTGTTGGGGCGTCAACCAATGGATTCACACCGGCTCTACTCAAGATTTCCCTTAGCAGGGAAAATAATAGACCGAGTTTCGCACGGGCTCAATCATTGACAAGTGAAAGTGGCGGAGTGACGAACCATGTACCTTATCATCTTGCCCCTTCTTCCGCATGGTGCTCGCATGGTGACCATGCTGCCTGAACCGTTTGGGGATGTAATGTTGCCGTCATTCCTTGCTCCCGCCGTCGCTGCATCCACGGCGGAGAATGATGATCGGAACTGGAAAGGGCAGGCGAAGGAACAGGCTCGCTTCCTTCTCGATCCACTGCACCTGTGCTTTCTTGGCATCGTGGATGATGAAGCCGTTGCTAAAGAAGATGATGATGAAGATGGCACACTGCTCACACCGTCATGTTCTCCCAAGCGCTTCCCCCAGCCTGGTGCGACAAAGATGTCGTGGTCACATAAGGGTCCATCGGCCCCTTGTGGTTCGGCAAGGGGGAAGAGCACACTGTACAAAGAGCAGAGAGCAGAGAGCAACACGACGGTGATGACACGAGTAGGTTTTACCCAAGTTCGGGCCGTAGCGAGGCGTAAAACCCTACTCCTGCTTTGGTGGATTGATGAAAGGACCGGTGGAGAGGCAGCGCTCTAGCCCGGCAAGGTCGCCTTGGTACAAGAGTAGGTACGCACGCATGAGCGTACAGGGGTCCGAATCCTTTCTAAAGTAGCCACGACCCTCCTTTTAAAGGTCAAGGGGTTACCACAATGGCAAAAAAGTCATTACCTACTGATTGGATAGGAAACAGTGCTATCGTATCTAACTCGACAGACAAGGAAAAGGCGCATTAAATGCACCGCTTAGTGTCACATCGTGGGTGTAGCCCGACAAGCCTTGCCATGCCACTCAGCCACCTTCTTTCATGTCTGCGTGACACGTCTCTTGGATGGGTGTCATTTAGGGTGCTCTTCCTCGAAAATGGCTGCCACGTGCCAAATAACAACCACTTAACCACTTGGGGGCTCGACACCGCACTGATAGGTGACTGCGTTGTTGTGAGGTGGAGCGGTGGAGCCTTGGCGGGGTAATCCTCCCTTGGTGTCCCCAGCAAGCCTCTCAAATCAAATTGACCTCTCTCATTGTTGAGCAAAGTACTGATGGACCAAGCAGGACCACAGATGGAAAACATCGATATAGCTGATAACCACGTGAGTGGGTGCTAGAGGACAACCGCAATCGCTTTGCATGTGGCCAAAAATATGTATGGAGTGGTGTGTGTGGTTGTGATGTTTGAATACCAAAAATGCACAACTTTGATGTGGCACATGCCTCGAAAACTGTAAAGTCCCCACAGAGAGCGAGGTTAATGAAGCATACTACATATGGTGGTCCCCTTCCCCCTCTTCAATGCATACTATCTGCTCCTACCATAATACAAACCAAAAAGAATCCTCCTTGCTGGTGAAATTAATTAACCTCTCCCGATGTTGGTTAAAGTGATGCATGCATGGACGATGACCTCGCGGGCCCACAGATGGAAGCATTACACGTGAGTGTCCTAGGATAACCACCGTCTACATGCATGTGGCCCAAAGAGGTGTTGTGTGATGTTTGAATAGCCAATGCAGAACTTGTATGTGGCACATGCCTTGGAAACCAAAAGTTCCAACACTGAGTGAGGTGTGTTCACATACACATATGTACTATATATGCTGGTCCCCTCCCACCTCTTCGACCCATACTATATACTCCCATCGTAACACAAACAAAAAAGAATCAACCTTGCCGGTCAAATTAACCTCTCTGCTGGATGTTGGTCGAAGTGATGGATGACGACCTCGCGGACCCATAAAAAGCGTCACATGCGAGTGAGTGTCGCGTAGGACAACCACCGACTGCATGTAGCCCAAACATGTATGTATGAAAGGGTTGTGTAATGTTTTAAATAATGAATTCACGACTTTGATATGGGACCTGCCTCACAAAATGGCCAACCCACACGGTGGCTCCTGACTCATAGTGTACTGCCAGCCCCCCTAACCTAGACGCGCACACACACACCATGCATCACCCACAATTATGATGCATGTTAAATTGTCTCGCGGTGAACATATGTTACCAAAGGAGGAATGTTTTAATTCAAAAAAATAGATATCAGTAAGACATTTTAGTAGATTGATTGATTTTCTAGGGGTATAATGCGAAAAAATCAAATTTGATCTATATGCACACGTGATAGTGCACCTAAATGGATTGGAAAAACACATGTGTCTCATTGGGTGCATGTTTACACCCCGTGCAAGAAATAACAAACATTGAGAATCTTGATTTTTAAAATCTAGTACATCCAAAACTTATTTGAAATTGATGAAACTTCTCTTGTTGACATATGGGCACCAGTACACTATGGTATTGTATTTTTTGTCAAACTTGAGACAAGTTTTGATGTAATATTTATCTTCTTACAAAGGGAGATTATTAATAATTGGGAACCAATATCGCAGACAGATTATTTATTCCGACCGTGGGCGTTAGACCAACAATGGATATGTGCCATGCTTCGGTTAAGCAATAAAGCGGCATCATTAATCATGAAAATAGAAAAACAATATACGTGCCACCTGTCGGTGTCAAAACCGGCGGATCTCGGGTAGGGGGTCCCGATCTGTGCTTCTAAGCTGATGGTAACAGGAAGCAAGGGACACAATGTTTACCCAGGTTCGGGCCCTCTCGATGGAGGTAAAACCCTACTTCCTGCTTGATTAATATTGAAGATATGAGTAGTACAAGAGTGGATCTACCACGAGATCGTAGAGGCTAAACCCTAAGAGCTAGCCTATGATGGTATGATTGTAATTGTGATCGTCCTTCTAAGGACCAACCTCTCCGGTTTATATAGACACCGGAGAGGGCTAGGGTTTACATGGAGCCGGTTACAAGGAAGAAAACACAATATCCAGATCGCCAAGCTTGCCTTCCACCCAAAGGAGAGTCCCATCCGGACACGGGACGAAGTCTTGAGTCTTGTATCTTCACGCTTCAATAGTCCGGACGATGTATATAGTCCGGCAGTCCAGATACCCCCTAATCCAGGACTCTCTCAGTAGCCCCAGAACCAGGCTTCAATGACGATGTGTCCAGCGCGCAGTCTTGTCTTCGGCATTGCAGGGTGGGTTCCATCTCCGAATACTCCAATGTACCTATTACGACAAACAGTGTCCGGCTTCTCATCAATGTTGTACCCTCGGCTTCAGTGCCTCAATAATGACCATTTCCACATGTCGAGCGAATGCGAGGAGTTGAGGCATTTTTGCATTTTCCACCCCCGATCCTTCGGGCTAGCCATCTATTTGAAGAGATGGGGATTCCCAGATCCAAACCTCACTCTTCCCCCTCGAGCAAGCATCCAACAGAGCGCCCCGAAAAAACCATTCCAACATGGCCGGTCGTCGTAGCTCTTCTGCTCGCTCCCCTTGCCTCAAGCCGGGGGACTAGGAAGAGTGTTCAGTTCCTCATGGCCGTTTGATTGAGTTACAAACCCAAGGGTTTCTCCCATCGGCGTTCATGGTCCCCGTCCGAGCCACAATAGCCACCTATAATGGCGGGGAACAAGCGGAGAGATCTCCTAATCCGTCTCCAGAGGAGCGAATATGCCTCATTCCGCATATGTTAAAGGGCGTCGAGTTTCCTATCCACCCGTTCCTTCGCGGGCTCCTAGAGTTCTACGGCCTCCAGTTGCACAACTTTACCCCAGCCACCGTACTACATATAGCAGGGTACGTTGCCCTTTGTGAGCTATTTCTAGGTTGCGAGGCTCACTTCGGGTTATGGAAGAAGCTATTCTGCCTTGTCCCCCGCGACCAGGGAGAGTCCCTATGTCAAGTGGGCGGGGCCGAAGTATGGCATATTGCCGAGACCGGATACCTATCCGGCACTCCCAAAAAGGCACTAGAGAACTGGCCTTCAGAGTGGTTCTACATTGATGATGTTCCCCTTTCGGATCCAGTCCGGACAGGTCTCCACAAGTTCAGTAACGCCCCGCCGAGGGCATGTCTAAGATGGCGCCCCCGAGGCCCCCAAGAGGAGGACACCAGGGAGATACACTTCCTGATGAGCAGTATAAAGTTGCTGGCCAAATCTGGACTGACGATAGTCGAGGTTATGGCAATATGCATAATGCGGGGAGTGCAACCGCTACAATATCGGGGCAATCCTATGTGGCATTTCAACGGGGAAGACGATGCCACCAGTTGCGGCCGTAAGGGTCCGAACTCCGCCGCTGCTCTGGCAAGGATACTGTCCGATTTATACAAAGGAGAAGAGGAAGACTTCCTTCACATCAAACCGCGGGACGGATTCTCCATGTACAATCCCCCAAACTCGGTAAGTCGTCATTCATTTTCCCGCTTCACTCATTGTGAAGTTCTTCGCTATGATTACCTGCCTCGATTTTTCCGAGCAGGAACTGAGGAGGGTCGTAGAAGGAATCGCCAGCCCTTCCCCGCAGCCAGAGGACCCCGAAAGGGCCCTAGATCCAGGACTCGAAGAAGATCCGGATATGACTGTGGAGCTTGTCAACAGGAGATTTTGTCGGGCGAGCTGTGACGGCGCCTCAGTGGCTATTACTGCTGATTATCCCGGACTGCTACCTACGTCGCGTGTAAGCCGCGCCGAAGACTCTATTCTCCAAAGAGGACTCCTTCCTGATGTCATGCCTTACCCCTGAAGTGTCTTGTTTTTGGAGAGTCGACGGTCGGAGCGCAGGGCCAAGCCCCTAGGGACCCATCAGCCACAGGCGTCCCGATTCGGTAGGCTCAAGAGGAAGGCGGTTAGGGACAAAACGCAGCTACAGAGGTAAGGCAAAAACCTGTCATGTAATTATTGTATTTGAAGTATAATAGTGCCCTTCGTGTCTTGGCAGGAAGAGGAGCAGCCAGACTATATCCAGGGATCCCGCCAATCATGCCTCCACCAGCCGGGTTCGAGAACCGGCTTCGAGAGCGGAGGGGGACACGGGGCCCATACCACATAGTTCTCCGACAGAGGATGCAGATATGCTCTCGGCCACGAACTACAACGTAGAGAGCACCATGAATCACTGGCGCCGGAGGGTCATGCTTTGGAACAACATCTTCTTCGAAGAGGCATTTAATGCCTTCAATTTAGGGGACGCATACATCCGAGCAGCTCAAGGCGGGCTTGCCCGAGCGACCGACCAGTATACCAAAGATATACGGGTAAGAAATTTTGATACGTATGTATAACAGTAGCCCCTGAGACTTGAAATAGTTGGAACAACTGTTTTAAGGATCAATTTATGCACAGATCCTTGTATATAAGAATGAACAATTGGCTCGGGAGCTAGAGGAATGCAAGGCCCAGCTGAGGGACACGGTTGCCAAGTTAGAGGAATCCCAAAAGGCCTCTTCTGGTAATGTTTGTCTCAATTGTACGAAGATGCACCAGGTATTAAATTATTTGTATAAAAAGTCTAACAGAGAATTCTGCAGACAATCCCGGGGTGAATCCGGAGGGCGTAACAGATGACGACTCGCATCTCCAAAGGCAGCTAAAGGCTGGCGAGCACATTCTTACGCAAGGTAGGCAGGAGAAAAACAATCTTCAAGATGCCAATGTCTGGCTGGACGTGGAATTGAGGGACGTCCGCGCTCAACTGGCGGACTCCATGAAGGAGAACAAAAGGCTTCGATGCCGAATTTATTGTAAGTATCCAGACGAACTAGATTATAGTTAGGCGAGGAAGTATGTTGAAAGAATTTTGCTTGTAGGAATGTTAACGGGTCGCCCCGGGGAGGAGATGCCCTCATCCGCGGGCGATTTGCTACAAGACCTTTCACAGTTGCACGAGCGAGCTCGGCGGGTGATGCACGGCGTTGCTCAAGCCTTGTGGCCAACAAGTTCCCTACCGAATGGCATGGGGGAGCTTGTGGATATGCTTCAAGGAGCATGGTGGCGCTTCTGATTATGGAAGGTGTCAGCTTGCCGGAAAGGTGCAAGAGAAGCCAGGGCTATGGTGAAGACGTGCTACACCAGGCTGAACCCGAACTATATGGCCAAAGTAGGACCGGCGGGGCCCGATGGGCAAGAGATTCCCGTAAGTCTGCTATATGACCAGGTAGCGTTAGCCACGAAGTATTCTCAACAGGATTGTAAGCTAGATAGCCCGTTGGATGCTATAGAGGAGTAATATAGTTAGTCTAAGTGACTGTGTAATTTGTCATGGCGGACCTTTTCGCTTCAGCCCTCGGATACTACAGTCCGAGGTGTGTCTGAATACCTACTCAGTTATACAAACCCGAGGTATGCGTGGAAACCAGGCGTAGGGGTCATAAGTGCTTGAAAAGACAAGTACCCAACTAGTTATGTTATATTACATGGATATTAAGAAACATCTTCTAGGGAGAATAGTTCCGTTAGGAATTCCTTTCCCTGGGTACGCATGCGACAATGCACATGTCCGGACTGCGAATGATGGCGCAGGATACAAGACTTCTGGGGATTTACATTGTAATAAACTAATACATCTTTTGTTCACCGACCGAATATTCTCTTAAGGAAACTAGCTTTCGGCTTCACCCAGTCTGAGGTACACATACGGCTCAACCGGCAGTAACAATCGCAGAGGTGCTCCCCTTATGCCCTAGCCGAATTAATGGGAACGTAGGGCATAAACACAAGAGCCAGGCAACCCAGCTTGGCCACATCTTAAGTCATATCGATGCATATTATGTTGAAGAAAAGGAACACATGGAAAAAGAAACGCATATGTGATGGGCAAAAAGCCTTTAGAGTAATTTATGTTTAGCTTCCGTATAGGAAGCCCCCAGGTATTGCTTACACACATAGTGCGGCCGGAGTAATTCGGAGTCCGTACTGTATTAAATACTTTGTGTGAAGAAAAAAGAGGTCGAGAAAGGAAAAGGGAGGGAGCATAATTAAAAAGGAGGAGGTAAGGAGACAAACACTAAGTTCGGCGCTAGGCGTAGAATCTCTGGAGTCTGGCCGCGTTCCATGTATTTGGCTCGAGTCTGTTATTGGACGCATTACATAAGCGGTACGCTCCTCCGGTGAGAACTTTTTCAATGATGAAGGGACCTTCCCACTTGGGTTTGAGATTGTCCTTCTTCTTCTCCGGTAAGCGTAGAACGAGCTCGTCAATATTATAAGTTTTGGCACACACTTCTCTGCTTTGGTATCGTCGAGCCTATTGCTGATAGAATGTGGAGTGGGCCTTCGTGACGTCGCGCTCCTCCTCCAGGGTGTCCAAGTTATCCTGCCGATCTAACTCGGCTTCCTTCTCTTCGTACATGCGTACATGTGGCGATGTATTATGTCGCAGGGTAGTACTGCTTCCGCACCGTACACCATAAAAATGGTGTATATTCGGTGGTGCGATTCAGCGTGGTCCGTAGCCCCCAGACTACGGAGTCGAGCTCCTCGACCCAGTGCGTGTCCGACTCTGTCAAGGATCGCACTAGTCTGGATTTGATGCCACTCATGATGAGACCATTTGCCAGTTCGACCTGGCCGTTTGTTTGAGGATGGTAGAAGGAAGCGTAGTCGAGCTTAATGCCCATTTTGCCGCACCAAGCTTTCACTTCATCAGCTTTGAAATTTGAGCGATTATCTGTGATGATGCTGTGGGGGACACTGTATCGGTGTACGACCCCAGATATAAAGTCTATTACTGGTCCGGATTCGGCCGTTTTGACTGGTTTGGCTTCTATCCAATTGGTGAACTTGTCTACCATGACCAATAAGTATTTTTTCTTGTGGCTTCCCCCTTTAAGGGGTCCAACCATATCCAGCCCCCAGACCGCAAACGGCCAAGTTATGGGGATTGTTTGGAGAGTGGTAGGGGGCATATGACTCTGATTGGCAAAGAGCTGGCAACCGATGCAGTGTTCGACAAGCTCCTGTGCGTCTGCTTGGGCCATCGGCCAATAGAAACCTGTACGGAAGGCCTTGGTGACTAGTGCCCGAGCTGCGGTGTGGTGTCCGCCCAGTCCGGCATGGATTTCATCCAAGAGTTTCCGCCCTTCCTCTTCGGAGGTCCACCTTTGGAGCACTACGGTCGCACTTTTCTTATAGAGTTCCCCTTCATGGACTTTGTAAGCTTTAGAATGCCGGACGATGCAGGGTGCTACATTTTGGTCTACGGGGAGCTCCTGCCTATTTAGGTAGGCCAAGAAAGGCTCAGTCCACGGGGCGATGACAGCCATGATTTCATGGGCCGAAGATGTAATTTCGGTGGCAGAGCCTCCGATTATGTCTGACAGTTCGGAATCTGGGGGTGAGTTCGGGTCCGTGGTAGTATTGCCGGACTCCCCTTCCCATACTACGGATGGTTTGAACAACCTTTCCAGGAATATGTTAGCCGGGACAGGTTCGCGTTTAGCGCCGATGCGGGCGAGGACGTCAGCCGCTTGATTGTTTTCTCAAGCAACATGGTGGAATTCGAGCCCCTCGAACCAAGCTGACATTATGAGGACGGCATTACGGTAGGCCGCCATTTTTGGATCCTTGGCATCAAAGTATCCGCTAATTTGTGATATTGCGAGGTTCGAATCCCCGCGCACTTCCAGGCCTTGGATGCCCATAGAGACTGCCATCCGAAGACCATGCAACAGAGCCTCATATTCGGCTGCATTGTTGGAGTTTGTGTATAATATTTGGAGGATGTACTGGACCGTGTCTCCGGTGGGAGACGTCAGGACTACACCCGCTCCCAATCCGGCCAGCATTTTAGAGCCGTCGAAGTGCATGATCCAGTTGGAGTACGCGCCGTACTCTTTAGGGAGTTCGGCTTCTGTCCATTCGGCGACAAAGTCTGCCAGTACTTGCGACTTGATGGCCCGCCGTGGTTTGTATGTTATGTCGAACGGAACAAGCTCGATGGCCCATTTTGCAATCCGGCCCATAGCGTCGCGGTTATTTATTATGTCATTGAGTGGTACTTCGGAGGCCACCGTAAACGAACACTCTTGAAAGTAGTGTCACAGCTTACGGGATGCCATGAAGACCGTGTATGCTATTTCTGGGTAGTGTGGGTATCGGGATTTGCATGGGGTGAGGACAATGGATATGTAATAAATCGGCTTTTGGAGCGGGAATTTGTATACGTCAACATCTCGTTCGACGACGAGCACTGTGCTCACAACTTGATGTGTTGCAGCTATGTACAGTAGCATAGGCTCACCGATGTTTGGCACTGTTAGGACCGGATTATTGGCCAGTAAGGTCTTTATTTCATCGAGTCCGTCCGCAGATGCATCCGTCCACACAAAGTGTTCGGTGCGCCGAAGAAGGCGGTAAAGAGGTAATGCCTTTTAGCCTAACCTGGAGATAAAGCGGCTCAAAGCAACCACGCATCCAGCTAGTTTCTGGATGTGTTTGAGGTGTGTTGGTATAGCCAACTGCGACAAACCTCGGATGTTTTCTGGATTCTCTTCAATTCATCTTTTGGAAACGATGAAGCCTAGCAGTTTTCCAGAGGGGATGCCAAAAACGCATTTTTCCGGGTTCAGCTTGATGTCGTATGTTCGGAGGTTGTCGAACATAAGCCTCAACTCATCTATTAGGGTTTCGACGTGTCTTGTTTTTATGACTATGTCGTCCACGTACGCCTCCACTGTTTTGCCGATTTGCTTTTCCAGGCATGTTTGAATCATGCGTTGATAGGTTGCGCCGGCATTTTTAAGCCCGAAAGGCATAGTGTTGAAGTAGAAAGGGCCATATGGCGTTATGAAAGTTGTTGCAGCTTGGTCAGACTCTGCCATCTTTATTTGTTGGTATCAAGAGTATGCGTCGAGAAAACACAACGAGTCGTGTCCAGCTGTGGCATCGATGATTTGATCGATGCGAGGGAGGGGAAAGGGATCCTTGGGGCAAGCCTTGTTGAGGTCTTTGAAATCGACGCATAGGCGCCAAGATTTTTCCTTCTTTGGTACCATTACCAAATTTGCCAGCCAATCCAGATGTTTGATATTTCTGATGAATCCGGCCTCAAGTAGCTTGGCTAGATCTTCCCCCATTGCTTGTCTTTTAGGCTCTGAAAATCGCCTTAGGGTCTGTTTGATAGGTTTGTATCCCTTTAGTATGTTAAGGCTAGGTTCGGCCAATTCGGGCGGGATGCCCGGCATGTCCGATGGGTGCCAGGCGAAAATGTCCCAATTCTCGCGTAAGAAGTCTCGTAGTGCGGTGTCCATGGTGGGGCTCAACTGTGTCCCGATCGAAGCTGTCTCCATGGCGTCCGTTGGATGGACTAGGAATTTGACTATCTCATCTGCGGGTTTAAATGAGGTGGACTTGGGTCGCTTGTCGAGAATCACGTTGTCCCTGTCCATGGTGGCACGCAGGGTTCTTAATACTTCGGATGCTAGGGCTTTGGATAATGCTTCCAAGGCTAGTGTTGCGGTTTTGTTTTCGGCGCGGAGTGCGTCGTCCGGATAACTGGCTAGAGTGTGATTCCACTTGGTCCGGGCATTTTAAGCTTGATGTACCCGTAGTGGGGTATAGCTTGAAAGCTTGCAAACGTGTTCCGCCCTAGAAGGGTGTGCTATCCGCTGCTGAAAGGAGCCACTTGGAATGTGATTTCTTCGGACCTGTAATTCTCTGGGGTGCCGAATACCGCATCAAGTGTGATTTTTCCCGCACACCGTGCTTTCCGACTAGGGATAATTCCCCTGAAGGTTGTGCTGCTTTGCTCAATGCGGCTTTTGTCAATTTCCATCTTGTTGAGCATTTCTTCATAGATCAAGTTTAATCCGCTTCCGCCGTCCATGAGTACTTTAGTGAGCCAAAAGTCATCCATGATTGGGCTAAGGACCAGAGCGGCTGGTGTCCGAACAGTCAGGAATCGAGGTTCATCACTGGCATTGAAAGT
This sequence comes from Triticum aestivum, assembly GCF_018294505.1. Taxonomy (NCBI): domain Eukaryota; kingdom Viridiplantae; phylum Streptophyta; class Magnoliopsida; order Poales; family Poaceae; genus Triticum; species Triticum aestivum. The sequence continues at coordinate 274,460,799 of NC_057798.1, read as the reverse complement.
TATAGCAGTGTCATTCCAGGGGGTTATTTTTGCCACATGGCAGATTTCAGCGGAGCTTCGATGAGCTCGCTTGCGCCAATTGTTTGAGGCGAAAGTCTTGAAGACCGTTAGAACCATATTATGCTCGTTGGCGGGATGTTGTTCTGCTTTATGGCCCGTACGAAGATCCTCGCCACTTTTTGCAACCTGCCGGAGTATCCAACATGCCCTAAGGCTATGAGTTGTTGTTGTGTCCGGAGTGCTATGGAGTTTACAAGGCCCATTAGCCATTCTTCCAATACGGTTCCCCACCCTGGGGTGTGCTTCGGTTTCTTGGGAATTGGATCGGCCGACTTACGAGAGTTCGCCCGTTTAGTTCGGACAAAGGTTCTGGTGAGGGCCGTGCTATCCCAAAATTCTGTTTGGGTTTTCCGGGTGCTTTCCATCGCACAATACTTCTGTACTATGGTTGCCAGGTCTGCAAACTGCACTATGTCACAACGACTTATTGCATTGAGGATTCCTTTGTCCATACATTTTTTGCAGAAAAGTGAGACTGCGTCCTCCTCGCGACAGTCCTTGACCTTATTTAACACAAGGAGGAATCTGGGCCAGTAGATATGTACTGTCTCGTGGGGCTCTTGTCTGATATCGGAGAGACCGCTTAAGCACAGACGGGTGCCTGTGGATGAGTCCGGATTCTGATCCGGCCTTGCACCGAGGGGCAGGGGAGCCACCGAGTTCGACAGCTCGGGATACGGGACGCTGCCCAATTTTTCCGGCTGAATACCCGACCCTAAGTCCGGGATCTGGGCCATATTTTCCCTCGAGCGGGAGTTCGGCTAAGGGAGCTCAGTGATCCGGACAAGATTTTTCCTCAAAATAGAGGGGTAATCTGTATGTGGTTCCTCCAATACCACTATCTCATGGATGTCCGGTGGGGATCTAATGTCCCTTTGGTCGGGTTTAAGCCCAATCCGGTCATAGTCTGTAGCGACTCCCAGAGCGGCGATGCGATCCAAGAGCTCACTAAGGGAGGAGAGCTCCATCGGATCCATCCATTCAGCGAGTTCCGAACTGACGCAAAGGTTATGCTTGATGACCCGAGAGGCCATCGTTGGCGCGGCCGCCGATGGGGCAGCCATGATGAAGCCACCAAGTCGGAGAGTTTGGCCTACAGCTAGAGCCCCCCCCCCCCCGAGGTAATGTCGTCCTTGACAATGAGACGAGCCATCGAGCCTTGCAGCAACGACACATAGGAACTCTCAATGAAAGCACCAATGTCGGTGTCAAAACCGGTGGATCTCGGGTAGGGGGTCCCGATTTGTGCGTCTAGGCTGATGGTAACAGGAAGCAAGGGACACAATGTTTACCCAAGTTCGGGCCCTCTCGATGGAGGTAAAACCCTACTTCTTGCTTGATTAATATTGAAGATATGAGTAGTACAAGAGTGGATCTACCACAAGATCGTAGAGGCTAAACTCTAAGAGCTAGCCTATGATGGTATGATTGTAATTGTGATCGTCCTTCTAAGGACCAACCTCTCCGGTTTATATAGATGTCGGAGAGGGCTAGGTTTTACATGGAGACGGTTACAAGGAAGGAAACACAATATCTGGATTGCCAAGCTTGCCTTCAACGCAAAGGAGAGTCCCATCCGGACACGGGCCGAAGTCTTGAGTCTTGTATCTTCACGCTTCAATAGTTCGGACGATGTATATAGTCCGGCAGTCCGGACACCCCCTAATCCAGGACTCCCTCACCACCATGCGGCCCGTGTGCCGTGCTAGCAGGCGTGAGTTGACGGGGCGCATGTGAGAAGTCCGTCATGTAAGCAGACCGGGAGGCATGCGTGCAGGTGTGTGAATTGACGGGAGGCGTGCTCGCTACGTAGTGTTATCGGGAGGCGTGCGAGTTGCTGTGTGAAATGATGGTAGGCATGCCAACAATCTAGTGCACAGGCTCACCGGGAGGCGAGCTAGCGGTTTGACCTCCGCCTGCCTCTCTCCCACTACTCCATATTTATGGCGCGCCCGAGCGGCCGCACCCCCATCCTCGCCACACACACAATACTCTCTCTCCACCTACATCCTTGACGCTTCTCTAAGTCCTCAAACCCGTCAGTGTATGACGAAGCCGCCGAAGTGCCCCATTGGAGGGAGTGGCGACGCCGGGGCTGCTAAAGCACCAGAGCATGGTGTGAAGATGGAGATAGAGGTTGTCGTCCTTAATGGCGAGGTATCGTTACACCTTGATGTCGTCGACGCCATCGTGCTTCCACAACCGGAGCCGGAGGTCCACACCGACTCCAACGACAACTCCGATGACGACTCTAGCGACGACTCCGACGACGATAGAGAACTGGTTAGTCATCTATACCCATTTATGTGTCAAATACATCCTAGGATTTCTCTGGTTACACCTGCCTCCCCCTTTTTGGAATAGAAATCCTATGGTTATGTTCTCTCAATCCATGAAATCTGACTAAGTTTCGTTAGATCTGTGTAGAGTATTGATTGTTTGAATGGCACAAATGATAAGTGATTAATTGCTTCATCTGTGCGAATGATTTCTGCTAATAATCCAACTAGGGTTAGTGTTCATGCTAATAATTCCTAGCCAGGTCTTGACAATTGATTTTGAATGACCTACTGACGGTGTCCTGGACTAGGGGGTACTCACGACATCGTCTCCCGACAGGTTGGATCGGGCCGAGGACCCCCATGGCGGTTCACTCTGGGGACATTTCGGGCAGCCCATGCCGCGTACAAGGAGGTTTCCACAAGACTTGGCGCACAAGACGAGGACTCCTCTAAACCCTAGGCCTCTAGTGTATTATATAAACCGAGGCCAAGCTAGTCAGCATATCAACTTATATTCATTAGAACAATTTCGTGGTAGACACATGTACTCTGTATTATCCCCCATATGAATACAATCAAAAGTCGGACGTCGGTTATTATCTCTTCGAGAGAGCCCGAACCTGGGTAAAATCATGTGTCCATGTTACCACCGCTCCAAGACGCCTAGCTTAGGAACCCTACTAATAGATATGCTGGATATAGAACCGACACCTACATATATGTTTGTGCCATTTTTTTCAAGATTGGTATGTACATAGACGATTGTGCTTAAAATCGAACCATAATCTTTGGATATGTCTAAAAAATAGCCATAAATGTTTGCTAGAGATTAGTTTGTTCCAAATTTGACGCCACATTTTTATACTATATGTATAGGTGCTATCTGATGATGTTGATAGCGAGGATGAAGATGGCTAGGTACAAGCGGCAAATCCTCAGGGAGCTTTATGCGGGAATGCATAATAGACATATTAGGACCTGGAACGGGGGCTTTTGATGCCCATTTTGCAACCAAAAGCTTCATGACATGTATCAAAGTGTTTTGGCGAATGCAAGAGGATGAGCCGTTGGCTCCTCCACGCAGAAGTATTCTCAGTGGGTGGCGCACGCTGCATACACTGAGTACCTTGAGAAGCTTCAGGATTGTGCCGACAAGTGAGATGAGATGTGGGATTGAACTATGTATGGCTATGTAATGTCTTAATTATTAATGTTCTTGAGTATGCTTAATGACGGTTGAACTATATACTTATGTTTTAACTATGCTTGTGTACGCTTATTATCTATGCCTGAGCATGTTTAATCTATGTTTACTGATATGTCTCTAGTGTATCTATAATTTTTTACTATTCTGTGCTGTTTTATTGTTAATCTTGGATGTTTTATAATCATTATATAGTCATTTTATATCATTTTTTGGTACTGACCTATTGATATAGTGCTAAGTGCCAATTGTTGTTTTCTGCATGTCTTTTACATCGCAGGAAGTCAATATGAGAAGGATTCCAAATGCCACCAATTTACGATGATGTTTTATGGGCCAGAAGGAACACAATGGGCCCTTGTTGCACCCGAGGAGGGGACAACCCACCAGGGTGCGCCAGGAGGACCAGGCGCGCCCAGGTGGGTTGTGCCCACCTCGGGTACCCCCTCGACCGACTCTTTGCTCTATAAATACCCCCAATATTCTAGAAACCCTAGAGGAGTCGACGAAATTTACATCCAGCCGCCGTAGAGAACAGAACCACGAGATCCAATCTAGACACCATCACAGAGGGGTTAACCACTTCCATTGGTGCCTCTCTGATGATGCGTGAGTAGTTCTTTGTAGACCTTCAGGTCCGTAGTTTCAACAATGATCTCTTGGAGATCCATATGATGTAAGTCTTTTGGCGGTGTGTTTGTTGGGATCTGATGAACTTAGAGTTTATGGTCAGTTATATCTTTTTATATCCATGAAAGTTATTTTAGTTCTTTGATCTCTTATATGCGTGATCTCTCATATCCTTGTATTTCTTCTCCGATATTTGGGTTTTGTTTGGCCAACTTGATCTATTATCTTGCAATGGGAAGAGTGCGCGGTAGTGGGTTCGATCTTGTGATGCTTGATCCCAGTGACAGAAAGGGAACCGACACATATGTATTGTTGCTACTAAGGATAAAAAGAAGGGATCCATATCTGCTGCAATAGATAAACGAATCTTGTCCAAATCATATCATCGTTTTTATTGCATTACTCCGTTTTCCATGAACTTAATACACTAGATGCATGCTGGATAGCGGTCGATGTGTGGAGTAATAGTAGTAGATGCAGGCAGAAGTTGGTCTACTAATCTTGGATGTGATGCCTATGTAAAGATCATTGCCTGGATATCATCATGATTATTTGAAGTTCTATCAATTGCCCAACAGTAATTTGTTCACCCACCATTTGCTATTTTTCACGAGAGAAGCCATTAGTGAAACATATGGCCCCGGGTCTTCTTTCTCATATATTTGCCTTGCGATCTACTTTTTCCTTGAGTTTCTTTTCAGATCTATCAAACCAAACAATACAAAAATACCTTGCTGAAATTTATTTGTTCCATGATCTATTTATCCCATCTACAAATTTACATCACGTGCTTTGCCTATCTTGAGGCGCCGTACCCCGAAAGGGATTGACAACCCCTTTAACACGTCAGCTTGTGAGTTGTTGTTCTTTGAGTGCAGGGGCTATTTACGTTGTTTTGCTTGGTTCTCCTACTGGTTTGATAACCTTGGTTTCATATCTGAGGGAAATACCTACCACCGCTGTACTGCATCATCCCTCCGTCTTTGGGGAAATACCGACGTAGCTTCAAGCTACATCAAAAGGAATTTCAGGCGCCATTGCCGGGGAGGATCTTCAACATAACCAGGTTCCTAATCACAAATCTCATCTCCTTGAAATTTACATTATTTGCCTCTCATTTTCCTCTCTCCCACTTCACAAAAATTTGCCGTTTATTTGCCTCTCTTTTTCCGTTTGTTGTTTTCTTGCCGGATCTGTTTTCATGTGCATCCTTGCTTGCCGGCACGGATAGTTCTTCCTCTATTGCTTGCACTCTTGAGGACGAGGTCCTCAACTTTAAACAAAGGGGAGGAGAAAATTTAAAGATGCTTGGAATAGAATTTGCATTACTTATAATAGATCTATCCGTAAGCAATCTACCGATGTGCTTTTGCGTTGTTTTTATTTTGGCATCACCACTTGGTAAAGATTTGTTCTTGATACGATTACTGATGGAAATTTCTTATTGAGTCCTCCTTTTGATGCTCTTAATGCTATGGGAAATTTAGTAGGCTCACCACCTCTTATGGTTAACGAAACAATTTTAACTCTTGAGCATGTTATGGAAAGACTAGATGCTATTGCAAGAAAATTCTCACAGAAGATCATATGGAAATTATATACAAAAAGATGCAAAAAAAATCTACTAATCTTGGGTCAAAAGCGGGCCATATTTTTAAGTTATTAAAAGAGAGGAGTGTCAGGACCCCGACTCGATGTCACATCGATCTAGCCGGTAACACCTCATATCACTTTGCGGCCTCACGCACGGTATCCCCCCGGGTGTCGTCTTACCTTTTCCCGGGACCGTTTGCGCCTTTTGGCTCACGTATATGATAGTGTCGCTAGCATCCATATGATAAGGAGCCCGGGCTGACATGACTAGTCGTAAACCCAAAGTGGCACAGACTTACAGGGACAGGCATCCATGACCCAGCTTCGAACGTGTCGGTCATCAGCAAGTGGGTCCGGGCTGTAGCACTGGGCTAACAGGACTCCGGTAAACCGGGCTGTAGCGGGCTAACAGGACTCCGGTACTCAAAGCGTGACATTTCCCCGAAGGGACAGACACAGGAATGAAGAAGGACACATGCCGGCCAGCCTAAGTGTTCCAGAGCAGTAGCAAGCTACCATGGCTCAGCGGTAACACTAGGAGACATTTCCCGGTAAGAGAGGCTACTAAAGATAAACAACTAGATAGTCAGATCCCACACATACCAAGCATTTCAATCATACACACAATATGCTCGATATGTGCAATACAACGAAACATCACAACATGACTCTACGACACAAGTACTTTATTTAAGGCTCAGGGAGCCATACATAACATACACCAAGGTACGGGTCTCACGACCCAACATACAAGTCATACAGTCATACAAACCAGCAGCGGAAGTAACTTGTCTGAGTACAGACAACTAGTAAAATAAAAGAGGCTTGGAAAGCCTAGCTATACTACGTGGTCCTTCACAAGCTCAGGGTCACCACCTGGGTCTTTAGCCTACTCGTTGATGTCAACGTCTACATAGAACCCATCAGAAGGGGTTGCAGCGTCTTTTGTAAAAATGTAGATTATAGCAACATGAGTACAAAGGTACTCAGCAAGACTTACATCAGATCCTACATACATGCATAGTATCAAGAAGGGTTGGTGGAGTTATTGCAGCAAGCCAGCTTTGACTCTTGGCTAGACTATCCTACGATACTCCAACTTGAAATGGTTTTGCGCACACGAGTCCACTACTCACCACTTCAATACACTACCGAGGATCCACCTCCGTCTTCCTACGGAAGAGCCATCCTCGGCACTCACACTTATCTTGAGGCTTTTAACAGTTTCCATTTACTTGTCTATGAACTGTATAGGCAACCAAGTAGTCCTTTACCGCGGACGCGGCTATTCGAATAGATCATGTTAACCCTGCAGGGGTGTACTTCTTCATACACGCTCTCACCACTTACCGTCGCTTACACGACATGTACTCGGCAACCTTCAAGCGGAAGCCCAACGTGGGTGTCGGCCATGACCTACCTATTCACCTAAGCCTCCAGTCCAGGTTTATCGCCTATTCAGGTTCCATCCGCAGGGAGTCCGGCCGAGGTTTCCCATATGGCCCCGAACGATGTGAACAGGGTTCCCGAGATACCTAACGGGTATTCGGTACACCCGTCCACGTACCTACCGCATCACAGCCCACCCCTACGGTCAGCGCTGTCCACGGCCTCCAGTAGGCTACAAACACCAGAAACTAGTTGCAACTCCTGGACGGAGAACTAGGGTGAATAAGAAGCCGAGAGGGTCCATTGGTTTCGGGCCCAATGCATGGTAGTAGCTGATTCTTAAATCACACATACAGATCTCAGTGCTTAAGGTCGGCTTCAATGAAACAACCCACCATGTACTCCTACATGGCCTCTCATCGATACCTTTACCAAATCGTGTTCACCACACCACTCCCATTACCGACATAATCATTTCACTCTAGCCCATCACCCAGATGAACCAGACCTGACACGACTCTAAGCATAGCAGGCATAGCAAGGTAGGAACAACACATACATATGGCTCAATCAACTCCTACACATGCTAGTGGGTTTCATCTAGTTACTGTGGCAATGACAGGTCATGCAGAGGAAATGGGTTCAACTACCGTAGCACACAGCAGTTTGAAACGCGTTGTCTTAATGCAGTAAAGGAGAGCAGGAGCGAGAACATGGGATTGTATCGATATGATCAAATGGTTGGTTGCTTGCCTGATGGTTCGATGCACTGATACGGTTCTTCGTTAGGGTAATCACGGTACTCCTCGGAGGCACAACCTGTGGCAAAGGACATCGATACACAAGCATCACCAAACAATGTGCAACAATATGATGCATGCATGAAACATAGCAATATGAGTGTGTTGGGCTAATGCAACTAAAACCATAAGGGTTTGAACAAATTTGAATCAAGGATTCAAATTTCAAATTCAAATATGGCCTTTTAAAGTGCTTTTCCTTGTTCTGCTTAAAACATAAATTTAACTTGTTTGATCATGCATGAAAATAGTACAGATGGATAGATTGGATTTTTCTGATCATTTTTCATATATAATTTGTCCAATTTGGAGTTACAGAATAAAAGTTATGAATTTTTGAAGTTTAAATAATATTCTGGAATTTCCTGATTTAAATTTAAATCCAGAAAATCAATTACTGCGTCAGCCTGACGTCAGTGTGACGTCAGTGGTCAACTGCGGCTGGCTGAAGTCAAACCTTACGTGTGGGGCCCACACGTCAGTGACAGGGGGGTTAAACAGGGTTAATTTAATCCTAATTACTAATTAGTGGCGCTGGGGCCCACTAGTCAGTGTCAGGGGGTTAACTAACAGTGGTTAGCGCTAATCCTGATTAGCTACAGGGCTGGGCCCACCTGTCAGGGACTCAGGGGGTGTCCTGCCGTGGTCAAAGTGGGTCAAACCCACCGGCGACGTAACGCCGGCGAGGCCCGAGACGGCGGCGCGATGCGGAATCGCGCTATAGGGCACGGGAGAGGTCGTGCTTGGGCTCGTTGGAAAGCTCTTGCTCCCGCGCGTCGAACGGTGGCCGTGGCTGGGCCTGGGGTGGCCGGAGTCGATGGCGGCGAGCTCGGCTGCGGCCGCCGGAGTTCGGGTGCGGTCGGGATCGGTGTTGCAGGGGGTTTGGGGAGGCGTTAGTGCGTGCTGCGTACTCCTAGTGAGGTGTGGAGCACGATAGTGTGCTCGGTTGGGTGCTACGGTGACCGTGGCCACGACGGCGACATCGCCGGCAGCGTGGAGCTCTCGGCCAAGGTGGGGCTAGGGCCTAGAGGTTGGGAGAGACCAGGGGAGAAGGGGGAAACGATCCGGGGGCTCACCGCGGAGCTGCAGGGATGGTTAGCGGGCTCGGGGACGCGCTGGAGACGACGAATTCGACGGCGACGATGGTCGGAGCCCGAAGAGGGGAACGGCGACGTGGCGGCAATGCAGGGCTTCCGGGGAGCTGTGGAGCGGTGGGGAGGAAGAGGGGGTCGTGGCGGAGCTTCTGAGCTAGTCGGGGGAGCGAGGGGTGGCCGGAGATGGCTGCTATGCCGAACGGCGGCGACGGTGGTGTTCGGCCGTGTGAGAGAGAGAGCGAGGGAGAGGAAGGAAGGGCCAGGGGAGAGTGAGAGAGAGCAGGGGGGAGGCGTGGCGTCGTCCAGGGCATCGAGGCGAGGAGGGGAGGGCAGGCAGGCAGGGAGAGAGGTGGCGTGGCGCGGTGGCGCGCGCGCGCGCCGGCCACACTCCCCTCCCTCTGTCGGGACGAAGACGACAGAGGAGGGAGATGGGCTGGGCCGGCTGCTGGCTGGGCCGGCCAGCTGGCTGGGCCGCACAATGGAGGAGCCCAGGTAAGCTCCTCCTGTTAATTATTTTCTGTTTTCTAATTTCTGACATTTGTTTTGATTTAAAAAATATATTAAATCATTTATTTAACTTATGCCAATTTTTGTAGGAGCTATATATATTATTCCAGAGCTCCTTTATAAATGGCATAATATTTGGACATATATTAATATATATAAATAATATATTTCCAATGCAAATAATTATGCATTAATTCCAAATGCCCAAAATAAATACCTGTGAGCTCTTAAAAATATTGGTTTGATTTTTATCTCTGTCCAATATTTTCAGAGAGCAACATGAGCATTTTCTTGGACCTTTTTGGAGAAATTTTTATTTGGATCATTTTCAAAAAGATTCTGAGGGTTTCACAGATCCCCATTTCAAGTTTCTGATGAAAGAGTAAACATGATGCAACACTCTAATGCATGGCTAACTAGGATGTGACAACTCACCCCCACTCAAAAGAATCTCGTCCCGAGATTTGGGTTCCTCCGGGAAGAAGGCGGGATACTCGAGTCGAAGACGATCCTCCCTTTCCCAAGTTGCTTCATCCTCAAAATGGTGCGACCATTGAACTTTGAGAAACTTGATATTATGACGTCGCGTGGTACGTTCGGCTTGATCGAGGATACGAATGGGGTACTCTCGATATGTAAGATTATCTTGGAGATCAAGCGTTTCGTGGTCCACTCCACGGATAGGATCCGAGAAGCAACGCCTGAGTTGAGAAACGTGGAAGACATCGTGAACTCTGGAGAGGTGCGGAGGTAGTTCCAACTGGTAGGCAACTTCTCCTCGTTTGGCAAGAATGCGAAAAGTTCCAATGTAACGAGGAGCCAATTTGCCTTTGATACCGAAACGATGGGTTCCCTTCAGAGGGGTGACCCGAAGATAAGCCTTCTCGTCAACCTCGAAAGTCATAGCCTTATGTTTTCGGTCATATTGACTCTTTTGACGAGATTGGGCTGTTTTCAACTTTTCACGAACGATACGAACTTGTTCTTCTGCTTCCTGAATCATATCCGGGCCAAAGAATTGTCTTTCCCCGGTCTCTGACCAGTTAAGGGGTGTTCGACATCGTCGTCCATAGAGAACTTCAAAAGGGGCTTTACCCAAGCTAGATTGATAGCTGTTGTTGTAAGCGAATTCGGCAAATGGAAGGCACTTCTCCCAGTCCATTCCGAATGAGATAACAGAGGCTCGAAGCATGTCTTCTAGAATTTGGTTGACGCGTTCCACTTGACCACTCGACTGAGGGTGGAAAGCGGTGCTAAAAGAGAGACGGGTTCCCATAGCATTTTGGAAGCTTTCCCAAAATCGAGAGGTGAAAAGACTTCCTCGATCCGAGTTAATTTCCAAAGGAACACCATGGAGAGACACTATTCGGGAGATGTACAAATCTGCCAGCTGACTAGCGGTTATACTCTCACGAACAGGTAAGAAATGGGCTACTTTGGAAAGACGATCGACCACAACGAAAATAGCATTATTCCCTCTCTTGGTCCTGGGAAAACCGGTAATGAAATCCATACCAATTTTATCCCATTTCCATTCAGGAATAGCTAAGGGTTGAAGGGTGCCAGCAGGCCGTTGATGCTCTGCTTTTACACGACGACAGACGTCGCAATTTGCAATATACTGAGCAATTTCTCTCTTCATCCTAGTCCACCAGAACCTCTGGCGTAGGTCCTGATACATTTTAGAGCTACCGGGATGAATGGTGAGAGGAGATTCATGAGCTTCCTTAAGGATTAATCGCCTTAGGTTGCGCACTTTGGGAACCACTAGTCGATTCCCGAAGTATACGACTCCTTGATCATTAATGGAGAAACAATTCGCAATTCCTTTCTGAATGTTCCTCTTGATGCGGGAGATTCCCGGATCTACCTTCTGTGCTTTGATAATTTGATCCGTAAGGGTAGGTTTTGCCACCAAGGTGGAAAGAAAACCTTGAGGTACAATGTGAAGGTTAAGTTTCCGAAATTCCTCACGGAGAAGCGGTTGACTTTGTTGTAACATCAGGTTGTTACAATAAGATTTACGACTTAGCGCATCAGCCATGACGTTGGCTTTCCCTGGGGTGTAGGTTATTCCTAAGTCGAAGTCTGTGATCAATTCAACCCAACGTCTCTGCCTGAGATTCAAATCCGGTTGGGTGAAAATGTACTTTAGGCTTTGGTGATCAGTGAATATTTCGCAACGATTACCGAGGAGGTAATGTCGCCAGGTCTTAAGTGCATAGACTACGGCTGCAAGCTCTAGATCATGAGTAGGATAATTCTCCTCATGTGGGTGCAATTGCCGTGAAGCGTAAGCAATTACGTGTCGATCTTGCATAAGAATGCAACCTAGTCCTTGTCGCGAGGCGTCGCAGTAGATAACAAAGTCCTTGGAGAAGTCTGGCGGTACCAGTACGGGAGCAGAGGTCAGGCGTCTTTTCAGTTCCTGAAAGCTGTGCTCACATTGTGGAGTCCATTCGAACTTTTTATCTTTCTTGAGGAGTTCGGTTAGAGGTTTAGCAACCTTGGAGAAGTTCTCGACAAAGCGACGGCAATAGCTCGCTAAGCCCAGAAAACTCCGAACTTGCTTGACCGATTCAGGTGGAGTCCAATTAAGGACGGCTTGAACTCGCTCAGGGTTAACAGCAATACCTTTACCAGATATTACATGACCCAGATAGGTCACTTCTGACAACCAGAATTCACATTTCGAAAATTTGGCATAAAGGCGATGCTCTCGAAGTTTCTTCAACACTAGCCTTAAATGTTCGGCATGTTCTTCCTCGTTCTTGGAGTAGATGAGTATATCATCGAGATAAACTACGACGAATTTATCCAAATACTCCATGAAGATTGAGTTCATTAACCGAGAAAAGGTGGCTGGAGCGTTGGTTAATCCGAAGGACATGACGGTGTACTCGTATTGGCCATAACGAGTAACAAAAGCCATTTTAGGAATGTCCCCGTTTCTGATTTTGATTTGATGGTAGCCCAACCTCAAATCCATCTTGGAGAAGACTGAGGATCCAGCGAGCTGATCATACAGATCGTTGATCCTGGGAAGTGGATATTTGTTCTTGATTGTGACCAAATTGACAGGTCGGTAATCTACAACCATCCGGTCCGTACCATCCTTCTTCTTAACGAATAGGACGGGGCAAGCCCACGGAGATGAGCTAGGTCGGATGAAACCCTTTTTCAAGGACTCATCGAGTTGTTTCTTAAGCTCGGCTAGTTCTAGGGGTGCCATCTTATAGGGTCTTCTAGCAATCGGAACGGTTCCTGGAATGAGATCTATTACGAACTCAACATCCCTGTCAGGTGGAACACCTGGCAATTCCTCTGGAAAGACATCCGGGAAGTCACGGACTACCGGAATGTCCTCAAGGTCTGGCAAAGGGCTGGCGTTAAGCGAATATAATTGTCGCTTGGCTATTCGGGTCAAGACATTGACTATCTTCCCCGAAGGATGGGTGAGTTGAACAGTCATAGAGAAACAATCAATTTTGGCTTGATGAGCTGACATCCAGTCCATACCCAAAATGATATTAATATCTGAAGATTTAAGGGCTATCAAAGACGCGAGGAAAACAAGTCTGTCGACTTGGATTTCATTTCCAAAACTTACCCTAGAGGTCTGCCATCTAGACCCGGGAGTAGAAATTTCCATAGTGGATGGCATGTCACAGAATGCAACGTTATGCAAACGAGCATAGTTCTCGGATATAAATGAATGAGAGGCTCCTGTATCGAAAAGAACAGATGCCGGGTGGCAATTAACAAGAAGCGTACCGAGAACGACGTTGGGATCCTCTTGAGCTTCTTCGGCAGAGATACAGTTGACATGGCCACGTGAAGCGGTGACCGACTTGGCATGGAACACTTTCCCTGTCGGCTTGCCACGGCCAACAGCTTTAGCAGACTGGTTGGGGTTGGTCTGGGGACACTCACGCATATAGTGACCAGATTCCCCACACTTGAAACAAGTCACGGAACTGGTACGTGGAGGAGCATTGTTGGTTGGACCTCCATAGGGCTTGGTCGGTGCAGACTGTTGAACAGGGCGAGGCGCCTGGAAAGATGGCCTCGGTGTGAACCTGGGTGGCAGGGCGGTGTTGGGCACCCACACGCGGCGCTTCTGAGGACCAGCACCGGATGAGGAACCCATATCACGGCCATGCTTGCGTGTTGCGTCATAGTCAGTCTGACCAGTTTCAGCACTGATGGCTTTGTTGACAAGTTTCTGAAAAGATGTGCACTCATGCAGACGGAGGTCACGGCGAAGCTCAGGACTAAGGCCCTTACGGAACCTTGCTTGCTTCTTGGCGTCAGTAGACACTTCCTCAGTTGCATATCGGGCGAGATTACCAAACTCCCTGCTATAGGCATCCACAGAAAGTCGGCCTTGGGTGAAACTGCAAAATTCTTCACGTTTACGGTCCATGAGACCCTCCGGAATGTGATGTTCATGGAAAGCCTCGCTGAACTCAGCCCAAGTAGTGACATGGCCCGCTGGGCGCATAGCTCCATAATTCTCCCACCATAGACTGGCGGGGCCTTCAAGATGATATGCAGCAAAGGTGACCTTGTCAGCCTCCGCTACCAGCGCGGAACGCAGTTTGTGAGAGATACTGCGAAGCCAGTCATCAGCGTCGAGAGGCTCGACGGAGTGGTGGAACGTGGGTGGATGCAATTTGATAAAATCACTGAGTGACACCATGTTAGTCCTCTGATGGTGTGTTGTATTCTATTCAATACGCTCCAACAAACGGTTGGTCTCCCGCTTGTTTCTCTCAGCTTCCATCATAACCTCGGCTAGTGAAGGAGGATGAGGCAGATTTGCATCCCTGACTTCACTGCCTTCGGCCTGCTCTTGAGAAGCAGGGTTAGCGCGCGTGTTGACCATCCTAGGTAAACAAGACAATGATTAGTCAGGATGATAAAATTCCAACATAGGATACCAAATGTAAGGAATAACTCGGAATGCAAGATGATCATCCGTATGACATGGTAGATACAGAAACTGCTTCTTTTATTCCATCGTCATACACACCATATAGGGTTTAGTACAAGACCAAACAAAGTACTATTACGGTGAAAGAGGATTACATCTTATCGAAGGCATCCCAAGCTCCTATACATTATTTTTCTACACCTCCGGAAAGAGTACAAACTAGGTCATATCCCACGAGTCATGCGGGACGATAGAAGACACAGCTAGTGCGAACTAGTGATACTACCACTAACTCAGACCGATCCGTAGTAGTCCTCGTAGAAGTCGCCTCCATAGCCTGGAAGTTCAACATGATCATCCGGAAACAGACGGTCTCGCGGAGCTTGTGGACCATAGGGGCTAGGATGAGGCCTTGGACCAACAAACGGTGGCCTGCGGGGACCGCGAGGTGGGGTGATGCCTCCTACATCACGCCAAACCATCACGTCCGGCAGAGCAGATCTCACAGGATAGAGATCGCGCATATCCGAATATCCAGCTTGCACTGCCGGTGCGAACCGAGTCAAAGTAGCCCAATGGTCAGCACGGGTATTGAAGAGCTCTAACCTTAAGGCCCGATTTTCACGGTCCTTATCCTCGAGCATCTCAGCAGTGGTACGAGTCCATGAATCCTCCTGAGTGGAGTCAGCATAGATAGCCTGGAGATACCCTTGTGCTCCCGGAAGTGATCCTGGCATATACCGGAAATCAGAGTCCCGAAATAAACCAGATCTGACTCGCATAATGGTCATCATAGAGTAGGCGGCGTCCTGCACAGCCATCTCAATAGTAACCCCGAGTCCATAGGAGCAGTGAAGAGGCTCGGTGGATCCAGGATAAGATGGAAATATCCTGACAGTGCAGAGATACTGGCTTTGATTGAAGTCCCGGAATTGCTCTTCGACCGTGTACTCAGGATACCAGCGGTATCCAGCCTCAGTCATTACCCTGACCAACTTAGCAGTATGGCCGGGTACATCTAGGCATCGAGTCAGGCGAACCACTTGATTGAGGTCGCGAGTGGCCATCTGAAAGCACAATCATAATGCAAAGGCATTAGAACTTCTAGCAAAATTTCGGCAGCATAACAGCTGTAAATGCTCAAGAAGGATTTGAGACATTTGACAAAGGATTTCGTACATACTCAACATCATCATATCAAAGTTCTGAAACCATTCTAACAACATAAGGTGGTAGTAGAACTGAACTAGGCTTGTAACCATCAAACTTATAAGGTACTACTGATTAGTAACTCGTGATCCTGATAGAGAGAACAGATCCTAATTCCTTAACCCCCGGTGGAAGAATGGACTGACTCAGATCAGAATGTCATAAGATAAAGGAGTAAAAAGAGCCTTACGTTCCAACCCACAAACAATTCCCCTACATATAACTAAAGAATTTCTAGACTCAACATCGACCAGTTTGGCTTGGAGAACCTACAGGCAGTCCGGCTCTGATGCCAACGCTGTCAGGACCCCGACTCGATGTCACATCGATCTAGCCGGTAGCACCTCATATCACTTTGCGGCCTCACGCACGGTATCCCCCCGGGTGTCGTCTTACCTTTTCCCGGGACCGTTTGCGCCTTTTGGCTCACGTATATGATAGTGTCGCTAGCATCCATATGATAAGGAGCCCGGGCTGACATGACTAGTCGTAAACCCAAAGTGGCACAGACTTACAGGGACAGGCATCCATGACCCAGCTTCGAACGTGTCGGTCATCAGCAAGTGGGTCCGGGCTGTAGCACTGGGCTAACAGGACTCCGGTAAACCGGGCTGTAGCGGGCTAACAGGACTCCGGTACTCAAAGCGTGACATTTCCCCGAAGGGACAGACACAGGAACGAAGAAGGACACATGCCGGCCAGCCTAAGTGTTCCAGAGCAGTAGCAAGCTACCATGGCTCAGCGGTAACACTAGGAGACATTTCCCGGTAAGAGAGGCTACTAAAGATAAACAACTAGATAGTCAGATCCCACACATACCAAGCATTTCAATCATACACACAATATGCTTGATATGTGCAAATACAACGAAGCATCACAACATGACTCTATGACACAAGTACTTTATTTAAGGCTCAGGGAGCCATACATAACATACACAAAGGTACGGGTCTCACGACCCGACATACAAGTCATACAGTCATACAAACCAGCGGCGGAAGTAACTTGTCTGAGTACAGACAACTAGTAAAATAAAAGAGGCTTGGAAAGCCTAGCTATACTACGTGGTCCTTCACAAGCTCAGGGTCACCACCTGGGTCTTTAGCCTACTCGTTGATGTCAACGTCTACATAGAACCCATCAGAAGGGGTTGCAGCGTCTTCTGTAAAAATGTAGATTATAGCAACATGAGTACAAAGGTACTCAGCAAGACTTACATCAGATCCTACATACATGCATAGTATCAAGAAGGGTTGGTGGAGTTATTGCAGCAAGCCAGCTTTGACTCTTGGCTAGACTATCCTACGATACTCCAACATGAAATGGTTTTGCGCACACGAGTCCACTACTCACCACTTCAATACACTACCGAGGATCCACCTCCGTCTTCCTACGGAAGAGCCATCCTCGGCACTCACACTTATCTTGAGGCTTTTAACAGTTTCCATTTACTTGTCTATGAACTGTATAGGCAACCAAGTAGTCCTTTACCGCGGACGCGGCTATTCGAATAGATCATGTTAACCCTGTAGGGGTGTACTTCTTCATACACGCTCTCACCACTTACCGTTGCTTACACGACATGTACTCGGCAACCTTCAAGCGGAAGCCCAACGTGGGTGTCGGCCACGACCTACCTATTCACCTAAGCCTCCAGTCCAGGTTTATCGCCTATTCAGGTTCCATCCGCAGGGAGTCCGGCCGAGGTTTCCCATACGGCCCCGAACGATGTGAACAGGGTTCCTGAGATACCTAACGGGTATTCGATACACCCGGCCACGTACCTACCGCATCACAGCCCACCCCTACGGTCAGCGCTGTCCACGGCCTCCAGTAGGCTACAAACACCAGAAACTAGTTGCAACTCCTGGACGGAGAACTAGGGTGAATAAGAAGCCGAGAGGGTCCATTGGTTTCGGGCCCAATGCATGGTAGTAGCTGATTCTTAAATCACACATACAGATCTCAGTGCTTAAGGTCGGCTTCAATGAAACAACCCACCATGTACTCCTACATGGCCTCTCATCGATACCTTTACCAAATCGTGTTCACCACACCACTCCCATTACCGACATAATCATTTCACTCTAGCCCATCACCCAGATGAACCAGACCTGACACGACTCTAAGCATAGCAGGCATAGCAAGGTAGGAACAACACATACATATGGCTCAATCAACTCCTACACATGCTAGTGGGTTTCATCTAGTTACTGTGGCAATGACAGGTCATGCAGAGGAAATGGGTTCAACTACCGTAGCACACAGCAGTTTGAAACGCGTTGTCTTAATGCAGTAAAGGAGAGCAGGAGCGAGAACATGGGATTGTATCGATATGATCAAATGGTTGGTTGCTTGCCTGATGGTTCGATGCATTGATACGGTTCTTCGTTAGGGTAATCACGGTACTCCTCGGAGGCAGAACCTGTCGCAAAGGACATCGATACACAAGCATCACCAAACAATGTGCAACAATATGATGCATGCATGAAACATAGCAATATGAGTGTGTTGGGCTAATGCAACTAAAACCATAAGGGTTTGAACAAATTTGAATCAAGGATTCAAATTTCAAATTCAAATATGGCCTTTTAAAGTGCTTTTCCTTGTTCTGCTTAAAACATCAATTTAACTTGTTTGATCATGCATGAAAATAGTACAGATGGATAGATTGGATTTTTTTGATCATTTTTCATATATAATTTGTCCAATTTGGAGTTACAGAATAAAAGTTATGAATTTTTGAAGTTTAAATAATATTCTGGAATTTCCTGATTTAAATTTAAATCCAGAAAATCAATTACTGCGTCAGCCTGACGTCAGTGTGACGTCAGTGGTCAACTGCGGCTGGCTGAAGTCAAACCTGACGTGTGGGGCCCACACGTCAGTGACAGGGGGGTTAAACAGGGTTAATTTAATCCTAATTACTAATTAGTGGCGCTGGGGCCCACTAGTCAGTGTCAGGGGGTTAACTAACAATGGTTAGCGCTAATCCTGATTAGCTACAGGGCTGGGCCCACCTGTCAGGGACTCAGGGGGTGTCCTGCCGTGGTCAAAGTGGGTCAAACCCACCGGCGACGTAACGCCGGCGAGGCCCGAGACGGCGGCGCGACGCGGAATCGCGCTATAGGGCACGGGAGAGGCCGTGCTTGGGCTCGTTGGAAAGCTCTTGCTCCCGCGCGTCGAACGGTGGCCGTGGCTGGGCCTGGGGTGGCCGGAGTCGACGGCGGCGAGCTCGGCTGCGGCCGCCGGAGTTCGGGTGCGGTCGGGATCGGTGTTGCAGGGGGTTTGGGGAGGCGTTAGTGCGTGCTGCATACTCCTAGTGAGGTGTGGAGCACGATAGTGTGCTCGGTTGGGTGCTACGGTGACCGTGGCCACGACGGCGACATCGCCGGCGGCGTGGAGCTCTCGGCCAAGGTGGGGCTAGGGCCTAGAGGTCGGGAGAGACCAGGGGAGAAGGGGGAAACGATCCGGGGGCTCACCGCGGAGTTGCAGGGATGGTTAGCGGGCTCGGGGACGCGCTGGAGACGACGAATTCGACGGCGACGATGGTCGGAGCCCAAAGAGGGGAACGGCGACGTGGCGGCGATGCAGGGCTTCCGGGGAGCTGTGGAGCGGTGGGGAGGAAGAGGGGGTCGTGGCGGAGCTTCTGAGCTAG